>NW_027315857.1:20744826-20779826 GCF_026437365.1 Eucyclogobius newberryi | reverse complement strand
AATCAAAACGACCAATATTGAAGTTCGGACATGGAAATATTTGCTATTTTCGCACAAAAATGAATAAAAAGTATGATTCACTAAGAGTTAAAAATGCAGAACTATTATTTGATTTAGAACAACACAAATAACATATATTTTGACTCATAGTTCTGTCTGGACCATAAATATAATATGTAGAACTATATGTCCCACTGAGTCCACTAGATGGCGTTATACACAAGCACATATGTTTTCTATGGTCGTGGCCATAAACTGCAAATACCAAATTTAATCCATCATTTATTGTCCTCCAAGGTTTGCAGTGAGTCAAATATAATCATTACTACACTCAGTACTTATCGCGTGTTCCTTCTTGTCCTTTTTATGCTTTTACATGATTATTATATGTTAATTTACAAAAAGATTCACTGTGATTCTCCTGCTTTAGGGTTATTGAGTCATTGGCATAAAGTAGTTTCAATATTATTGTTTATTGCAATATTTTAATTCGCAGTATATCGTCCTTCATCAACTAACATATAGAAAACAACAGAAACGTTCATGTCGTCACTTTATATTATGGATCTTTGTGGAAAAGGAGAAGTTTGTATTCTGTATGACACAAATGAAACCTCTCTCGCACTCGTAAACCTTTATGCAAAGCTGGGGACATAACCCGAGAATCTGAGAGTCTGTTTTCCTCTCTTTTCTCCCTCTTTTCTCCCCCCTCCTCCTTCTTTCTTCTTCTTTTCTCCTCTTTTCTCCCTCCTCCTCCTTCTTTCTCCTTCTTTTATCCCTCTTTCTCCCTCTTTCTCCTTCTTTTCTCCCTCTTTCACCATCTTTCTCCTTCTTTTATCCCTCTTTCTCCCTATTTTCTCCTTCTTTCTCCCTCATTTTACTCTCTTTTCTCCCTCTTTCTCCTTCTTTTCTCCCTTTTTCTCCCTCTTCCTCCTTCTTTTCTCCCTCTTTCTCTTTCTTTTCTCCCTCTTTCTCCTTCTTTCATCCCTCTTTTCTCCTTCTTTCTCCCTCATCTTCCTTTCTTTTCTCCCACTTTTCTCCCTCTTTCTCTTTTCTCCCTCTTTCTTTCGCCCTTATTTTCCTCTCTTTTCTCCCTCTTTCTCTTCCTCTTTCTTTCTCTTTCTTTTATCCCTCTTTTCTCATTCTTTCTCCCTCATTTTCCTCTCTTTCCTCTCTCTTTTCTCCCTCTTTTCTCCCTCTTTCTCTTTCTTTCTCCCTTTCTCCCTCTTTGACCTAACCGTGGACCAGCTGTTGTCCCTGCGCTGTGATTTTCCTCCTGGGACGTTTTCCGCTGCAGCAGAAATCCATCTTCACCTCTGCAAATGCACTTTTAACACCGCACGAGGCTAAAAGAACCCAAAACGCTCCAGCGACGTTACTTTTGTCGGTAAATGTGGAACTGTCAACTGTCAATTTCATTATGGATGCTTTAAAGGACAACTATTTGCATTATTTGTATTGTTATTGGCCTTTAAACATGATCTTACATACTACTTTGGGAGCTCATATTTTAGCACAAACGCTTTTCTTTTTAACTTCATTAAACGTCTCGCTGGCGTTTCCCATTTTACGTAGTTGGGATAAACAAATGCTAGCTTGCCCTGACCTGCTAACATAAGCATGCAGCAGTAATGATTATTATTTTAGGGCAGAAATACTCACGAGATTGCGATGTTTTACGGATGTTAAAAGAGTGTTTTTTGTTTGTTTTCTGAGGCTGAGAGAGAGAGAGGACTTTCTAAACACTCCAAATATATCAAAGCATCTGAAAACTCTTCAAGAAACGGTGAACCTTTGATATTCTATGCTTTTTTTCGTCATCAGAGAAAGGGAACAACTGCACCAGCTGACTCCAAGTTCTTTGAATTCTGTGGAGATGGGACAGTTCTCCTTTAGGAAGAACCTCATAGAAAGTCAGACCTCCACGAGGACGAGATCACAGGTTCCATCTTGTTGTGCTTCATGGTGTACGGACTTTTCTCCATTGTATTGACACTCGCTCGTCGCCGCCTCTCCGTCGAATGTCTTTGTAACTAACGGCTACGTACGTCCCAAAGAGTCCGGACCGCTCGAGCTCCCAGTAGCGGCGTCCCATGAGCGGTCCGGATGGTCGGGATAAGGCCGGTCCTCCTCGCCAACGCAGACAACAGTACGGTTTTCATCGGACAAGCGCGGTCTTCGCTTTACGGTATGTCCAGAGAAAGGTCACACAAATCATAAGAAAAACATTTGGTTGGGAAATACTGCAGGGAAAGAAATCACATACTTGGCACCATCTCCATTCACGGTTACAGGTCATGTCTGTGGAGAGTCGACCTCGCTCACAAGAAATAGTTCTGGATGTGTCCGGATGTCCCACTCTTCTACAAATAGTGAACTATTTAGGCATCACGCCATTTCAGCGCTGTCCAAATGCCCAGCAGGCGAAAAACTAGAGGACTCAAACGTTCTCACAATGCACCTTGAAAAGTGTCCAGCTCCGGTCACTAGACGGGTCAAAATAGACCACAATGCATTGCCAGAGTTGGAAGAACAAGCCGATTTTATTGTGATGAATAACAAAAAATGGCACTTGCACTTGTGGCGACCTGGAGTAAGCCATCGCTCCCCTACAGGTTCCAATCCGAAAACACACTTTACGACCGTTACAGAAACAATGTTAACGTTTGGGTCAAATGCAAATGACAAATGAACCTTAGCGTTGGAGAGTGCAGGGGGCCGCGGGGGTCGTCCCGTAGAGCAGTCAACTGTTTAATTGTAGATCCTGGATGGTTGTGACTGAGGTCCAGCTCTCTCAGGTGGGAGTGGGCGGAGTTTAATGCCGAAGCCAAAGAAGCTCCGCCTTTCTCTGAAACCAGACACCCTGACAGCCTAAAGGAACATACCAGTACGTCAACGTTATAGCAGTAAATAAAATATACTGAAATCAAGAAAGTATGTATGGCTTTCCTGTGTTTCAGCAACAAAAGTCTTTTTAATAGGATGACCTTGCTAACTTAATGTTTGTGTACATTAATTCAAATGTAATTACATGGATTTGGTCCTAAACAGGAGTGCTTTTCTGTTATTATGCATTTTATATTGTCTTAATAACGCTTGCCACGGCCTGTTTTTAAAAAAAAAAAAAATGGCCCAATTTATTGTTACTCACACCCAAATGCTTTAAGGCTATATATATTTTTGTTATCCCAGTACAAGCCAATACTATTACAGCTTTAAAAACAAACAATGCTAGAACAATTTTACTCTTTTAATTGGTATACAAATCCAAATAGAATAATTTAAGTGGATACTTCATAGAATAAAAATATTTCCCATCAGGTCCCCTTGTTACTGCCCCCAGAGTGTGCTTGTTAGAAACGCCCCTGGAAGTGTGTGCGCCGCAGTGAACAGCGGTGGTCCAAAGTGGCCCCTGAGCACTCCAGGCTTCACAGACTTGCATCAGGACGTCAGAACCTTTGAGGATACGATTTTTTCACTCCTTTGCTGAGATAAAGTGATGATAAACGTCTTTTTTTCAATTGGCTGAAAATGAACAGAACAACTAAACGAATGTGAGGTCCATCAGCGTAAAAAATCCTGCATCCTGAAAAAAATAACTTGTGAAGAATGCATTTATGGGGTCAATTCAATTCAATTAATTTTTGTAATGCCCAAAATCACAACAACAGTTGCCTCTGAGGGCGACAGTGAAAAACGGATTAAACAATGTCTGTGGTGGCGATGGACGACGATCCAGAGTCCGCTGTCCTTAGACCCTCCTTCTCAACCAAGAAAAACTACAAAACATCCCTAGTTCACACGTACTGTCTTATTTTCAGCCTTTTATTTACCAGGCTCATTGCTAGCCACAACTTTAGGACCACACTGCCAGAAGGGCTGACACTCGGGGGCTTGACACTCGGGGGCTTGACACTCGGGGGCTTGACACTCGGGGGCCTCACACTCGGGGGGCCTGACACTAGCCCAAGAGTGCTCCTGCCCACCAGAAAAACTCCCAGTGCTCCCGATGGCCAGTCCAGGTTTGGTTGTCGCTGCACTAGATGTTAATTTACCCATAGTTTGATAATAGGTTTAGGGGTGTATCTAAAAAAAAACATGACTCATTTGGGGTGTGTCCTAACAGTTTTTATTCATTTTATATTTAAACATCCAAGAAACGAAGGGCCACAGAGTCGGCCAATGCCACCTTGAGTTGAGTGATTAAGGTATATTTACATTAATAAGTTTCTTCACCCTATATTATGGGACCAGGCAGTAAATAATGATTCAAATATTGACCTTGTGGGTCATAGGGCCATTCAGACCATTCACTCAGGAGCTGGTTCATCTGCAGCTGCTTCAAGAGTCTTTTGATGCCGTACACATCCATCGTGGCCTTGAGGATTTTGGTTCTGTCTTCTGTCTCCAGCTTTGTCCTTGGAACAGTCCCAAACTCAGTTATATTATTTGATCAATCTTTTATACCAGCAATATTTTTTTTGCAGCTGGATTTCCGTTTTGCTCTCGTCTCTCCTGGACATATGAAGCATTTAAAGCCGTGCGATAAGTAAGTGACAGCGTTATGTGGCCATAGTTTGTGATAAGCGGACATTATACTGTAAACACGTTACACACATTAAATAAGCTCTCACACTTTCATGTACTCGTGTCGCTGTGATGTCACTCAAAAATATACGTAGCCATGTAGTTGAATATCCAAATGAAATAAAGCAAAAGATTTAAAAGAGAAGCTGAACTCGCCGTGTTTTTTTCCGTATCACAGCTGCTCTGAACTTTGGTCTGAGGCACTCCTTTTACCGTATTTTCCGGACTATAAGTCGCACTGGAGTATAAGTCGCATTTTTTGGGGGAAATTATTTGACAAAATTCAAGACCAAGAACAGACATTTCATCTTGAAATGCAGTTTAAAATAATATCAGATTAGAGAACATGGTGAATAGGTGTACGTATGCTAACGCTAACACCTTCAGCTACATGACTTATGCTAACGCTAACACCTTCAGCTACATGAGGCACAGACAGAACTGTGGTAAGTGTCTGGTATGTTAACGTAACATATGAACAGTTATTCAGATAACTATAGCATAAAGAACATGCTAACAAGTTTACCAAAGCATCAGTTTTACCCCAAATCACTAAATCCACTGAATTCTTCTTCCTCTGTGTCACTTCTAAACAACTCCACAAACTCCAGAGGAAGTGCAGATTCTTCTTCTGCGTCGCTTAGAGCCTAGAGCGCCCTCTTGTGGTTGTCAGTGTGAAAATAACAGATAATATCACATATAAGTCGCTCTGGAGTATAAGGCCAAAACTATGAAAAAAAGTGTGACTTATAGTCTGGAAAATACGGTACTTATGATGTGTTGGGAAATACTTATATCTCTTTCGCTCGGTAAGGAGGTTGTGGGTTAAATTCCTGATCCGAGTGCGCATGCCCCATTGGCAACTAAATATTCATAGTATTAGTGTAATCCTGTTGTCTAATGATGACAATATTTTTTTCTTGCAATTTTCAAGTTGTGGTAAATTTGATGGTTTTTTTTCCTAATAAAAAGAATAAAAAATAAGTGGGAATTACTTGACGCTGAAATGAAAATGTATTTACAGTGTAGCGGAGCAGTAAACGTGTCCAAATGATCCTAATGAAAACAAAGCAGAGTCAATTTAGAAATGAAAAAAGAAAAGGAAAAAAACGACAACAACCAAGAAACACTTATGAATATTTAAGTAATTAAATCACACAGTCGATCAATCAGGCGCAGACTGAGCAGCTGCAGGGACAACATGCAGATTAAACATGTATTCACCGCCCCAGGGAGAGAGAGAGAGAGAGAGAGAGAGAGAGGGAGAGAGAGACAGAGAGAGAGGAGGGAAAGAGAGAGAGAGAGAGAGAGAGGGAGGGAGAGAGAGACAGAGAGAGGAGGGAAAGGTAGAGAGAGAGAGGAGGGAAAGGGAGAGAGACAGAGAGAGAGAGAGAGAGAGAGAGAGAGAGAGAGGAGGGAAAGAGGGAAAGGTAGAGAGAGAGGAGGGAAAGAAGGAAGGAAGGAGAGAGACGGAGAGACATACGAACAGACTGAAGGGAGGAAGGAGAGAAGGAGGGAGAGAATGGAATAGGCCCAATTAAAAGTAGAAACATTTTGTCATAAGGTACAATATAATGCTTTGGGGTTTCTAGTTCTTATTGTAAATTAGCATGTTTTTAAAATATATTCAATTTACTGATACTAATTTGTATTTTACGTCTATGGATAAAAAAAAATAAAAAAAATACATAAATAATAATAATTCATCCATCATAACGTTAAATTTTTTATTTTAATTTTTTACGTCTTAAGTGTGAAAAATGTGTGAGTTAGAAAGTAGAAGTAAAAAGAAAAAAAAACCTCATCAGGTGGACAATTCAGGTGGCCTATTTTTCTCTTTTTGAAAATAAAATAAATGGTGAAAGCCCACCTTTAATCAATCAATCAATCAAAACTTTATTTTAAAAGTAAAGAAACATAATTTAATTTAACATACAATGGACAACAGGCCTTCTCCTCCTGCTGGACAACTGCTGCAGGTGATGTTCTTTCAGCGTCAACTGAACCGTGTGGAAAGACGAATCCCGTGGTCATGGAGGAGATGTCGGTGTGTTTGAGGAGGGTCAAATCACTTGCATCGAGCAGAGAAAACATCTAAAGGAGAAGCAGAAACTAATCAACTACAGATTTCTAAGAAAAGAACTGCTCAAAAAGACCAGTTCAAATCTGCCAAATCTTGTTATTTTGTCAACGATTGCAAAAAATGCCAAAGTTTTTTCCTTAAATTGTTATAAACGCTTTACTTGCGACAAGCTGATTTACCATTTTCTATTGCAGTGCTATATTTACAACAAATTATGACAAACAAAGTCTGTCTGTATTTAATGATCTTTGGGTTTAGTGAGTGATTGTATCTGATTGTGGTGATTTGAACTCCTTATTCGGTCGTGGAGGTGATGTAATGTTTGTGCAAATGAGAACATGGCCGCCGCTCTGATTGTGACGTGGGAAACGGAGCCGAGCTGATGGCAGAGATGCTATCGGCTGGGAAACACTATTCCACATTCAAATAAATAGTTCAATCCACTTTATATTCCAAACGTCCTTCAAGAGAGTCCATTCTGCATCATTTTTCGGTGCTTTCTTGAGACTCCAGACTGTGATGTAGCGTACTGCGTTGATCCCGTTAATATTCAAGTACTAAAACACAACACAAAATATACTAAAACACGACATAAAGATACTAAAACACGACTTAAAGATACTAAAACACGACATAAAGATACTAAAACACGACATAAAGATACTAAAACACAACATAAAGAAACTAAAACACGACATAAAGATACTAAAACACGACATAAAGATACTAAAACACGACATAAAGATACTAAAACACGACATAAAGATACTAAAACACAACATAAAGAAACTAAAACACGACATAAAGATACTAAAACACGACATAAAGATACTAAAACACGACATAAAGATACTAAAACACGACATAAAGATACTAAAACACGACATAAAGATACTAAAACACGACATAAAGATACTAAAACACAACATAAAGATACTAAAACACAACATAAAGATACTAAAACACGACATAAAGATACTAAAACACGACATAAAGATACTAAAACCTGACATAAAGATACTAAAACCTGACATAAAGATACTAAAACACAACATAAAGAAACTAAAACACGACATAAAGATACTAAAACACGACATAAAGATACTAAAACACGACATAAAGATACTAAAACACGACATAAAGATACTAAAACACGACATAAAGATACTAAAACACAACATAAAGATACTAAAACACAACATAAAGATACTAAAACACGACATAAAGATACTAAAACACGACATAAAGATACTAAAACACAACATAAAGAAACTAAAACACGACATAAAGATACTAAAACACAACATAAAGATACTAAAACACGACATAAAGATACTAAAACACAACATAAAGATACTAAAACACAACATAAAGATACTAAAACACGACATAAAGATACTAAAACACGACATAAAGATACTAAAACACAACATAAAGAAACTAAAACACGACATAAAGATACTAAAACACAACATAAAGATACTAAAACACGACATAAAGATACTAAAACACGACATAAAGATACTAAAACACGACATAAAGATACTAAAACACAACATAAAGATACTAAAACACGACATAAAGATACTAAAACCTGACATAAAGATACTAAAACCTGACATAAAGATACTAAAACACAACATAAAGAAACTAAAACACGACATAAAGATACTAAAACACGACATAAAGATACTAAAACACGACATAAAGATACTAAAACACGACATAAAGATACTAAAACACGACATAAAGATACTAAAACACAACATAAAGATACTAAAACACAACATAAAGATACTAAAACACGACATAAAGATACTAAAACACGACATAAAGATACTAAAACACAACATAAAGAAACTAAAACACGACATAAAGATACTAAAACACAACATAAAGATACTAAAACACGACATAAAGATACTAAAACACGACATAAAGATACTAAAACACAACATAAAGAAACTAAAACACGACATAAAGATACTAAAACACAACATAAAGATACTAAAACACGACATAAAGATACTAAAACACGACATAAAGATACTAAAACACAACATGAAGAAACTAAAACCTGACATAAAGATACTAAAACACGACATAAAGATACTAAAACACGACATAAAGATACTAAAACACAACATGAAGAAACTAAAACCTGACATAAAGAAACTAAAACACGACATAAAGATACTAAAACGCTTAAAGGAATAATAGAGGATTTGTTGTCAATTTGAGAACTCAAGTGCATTTTAAAAATGCCGCATGCGCACACTCACCCTCCTGTTGTTTCTAGGACCCTCCCACAACAGCCTTGCTGCTACACGTGCGTTTGTTTATTAGCATTTATTGCATCATCTCTCGTCTTCGCAGATTTCTGTCTCTTCTCAGTTCTAACACTTTCTCTGTGGTTATTTTGTGCTGTAACTGAAGGAACTCGCTAAACACACACCGGCATATCAACCACACATGCGCAGCCATGGAAACGTGCCGCTCTCCTGAGAACGAGGCTGCAGGTGTGCAGCAGCACGCAGGGAATGATTGACATGTGGGAGAACTACTCGGCTGTCCACGCCACGAGGAAATGAGACGACAAAAATCCTCTATTATTCCTTTAAAATTGTCAATGACCACCTCAAATTGTTAAAAATAGAGTGAGTCATTGAATGTGGTGGACAAATGCCAGTGCACTTGTTCTCTCATGTGTGAACTTCTATATAAATCTAAATGTTTATACAAAATGCAAAGACAGAGGCCTCAATGGTTGTGCACGACCAAAAGGAAGGCAGATGACACAATCTAAACCCCGGGGGAGTTCAGGAGCGCGCGGGTGAGTTCAGTAGCGTGTGCGCGGGTGAGTTCAGGAGCGTGTGCGCGGGTGAGTTCAGTAGCGTGTGCGCGGGTGAGTTCAGGAGCGTGTGCGCGGGTGAGTTCAGCAGTGTGTGCGCGGGTGAGTTCAGTAGCGTGTGCGCGGGTGAGTTCAGGAGCGTGTGCGCGTGCCTGACCTTTCCCTGTAGCGTTAGCCGTTAGCTCCACGCAGCCATCACAGAGCGTATTAATGCACTAATCACTTTAAACGGAGCGTCATTAATCATGAGGCTGGAGCTGTCAGAGCCACGCGACGCCCAATCTACTCTATTGTTTACACACAACACACACACACACAGACACACACACGCAACACACACACGCAACACACACACGCGACACACACACAGACACACACACGCAACACACACAGACACGACACACACACACACAGACACACACGACACACACACACACACACAGACACACACGACACACACACACGCAACACACACACGCGACACACACACAGACACACACACGCAACACACACAGACACGACACACACACACACAGACACACACGACACACACACACACACAGACACACACACACACACACACACACACAGACACACACGACACACACACACGCAACACACACACGCGACACACACACACACAGACACACACGACACACACACACACACAGACACACACACACACACACACGCAACACACACAGACACGACACACACACACACACACACACACACACACATTTCAACTGCAGGAGAGGGAGACACCTTGAAATTAAACATGCTTGGTTAATTAAAAACATTAAATTGCAGAATAGTTAAGATTTCAATCACACACTAAAGACTTGCTATTTATATGCGTTTTTTTAAATATATGTATGATTTGGGTTCATTTGGATCATTTTGAGTTCGTCAATATTCACTGCAATAGCATTACAATTAAAATGTTGAAAGTTTTATCCATAAAAGGTTTTTTTGTTGTTTATATTTAGTTTGGTTCAAAAATAATAAAATAATAAAAGAGCGGTTACATGACGGTGAGGAGGTGTAGTTCCGAAAAGTAGTTTTACAATGACAAAAATATTAAATAAAATAATTGTGACTATATTAATAATCGAAATAATCATGCTCGTAATTGTAATCATTCTCTGGACTAAAAATACCCCAAAACACAAACACAAATACATTTTTATTACAAAGATACCTGCATTATTAAATTAAAATCAATACATTATTTTAGATTATTCAAATTTTTTTCATAAATATTCTCCATGTAGCAGCCGTCAGTCACCATATTTCAACCTTTATTTGAGTAAAATTGTATTTCAAAAGTCTCAATGTAGTCAACAACTAAAGTTTTAAAATATGACACATGACAATATGATATCAGTGACAGCCCTGAAATTGTGAACAGAACTGCACAGTTTGTGTTTTGCAAATTATGTCTGTAATTTTAGAAGAAATCAAAGCGTTTAGTATATTTAACAACAAAATGTAGAAATATTTTAAACCAACGCTGACTTTTATTTAAGTTTACATAACGCAATCTAGAGTTTGAAATTAAGTGACAGATTAAATTGTTTTTGTTACATCAAAACAAACAAAATATTTATTCTCAAAACATTTTTTTTTTGCATTGTTTGAAAATATTAGTAGTTTATTCAAAATTGCAGCTTGAATTCTCACAATTTTCCACATATTATTGACAAAATACTTCACAAAACGCAGCATAACACGACAGAGTTGGATCTTTTGGGACTCATTTCTTCCCCGTGTCCTTGTCTCCCGCCCTCCCTTGTCCCTCCCCCTGTCACTCTCCCCCGTCCCTCCCCATCACCCCCGTCCTCCCACATCACTCTCTCTCACTCTTCCCCTTCCCTCTCCCCCGCCCTCCCCCCCAGTCACTCCCCCGTCCCAGTCACTCCCCCGTCCCAGTCACTCCCCCGTCCCACCCCCGTCCATCCCCCATCACTCTCTCTCACTCTCCCCCTTCCCTCCTCCGTCACACTCCTCCATCCCTACCCCGTCACTCTCTCCCGCCCTCCCTTGTCCCTCCCCCATCACCCCCGTCCTCCCCATCATTCTTTCGCTCTCCCCCGTCACTCTCCCCCGCCCTCCCCGTCCCTCTCCCCTGTCCCTCCCCCGCCCTCCCCCCGTCCCTCACCCGTCACTCTCCCCCCGTCCCTCACCCGTCACTCTCCCCCCCGTCCCTCCTCCGTCACTCTCCTCCGTCCCTCCCCCGTCACTCTCCCCCGTCCCTCCCCCGTCACTCTCCTCCGTCCCTCCCCCGTCACTCTCCTCCGTCCCTCCCCCGTCACTCTCCCCCGCCCTCCCCGTCCCTCCCCCGTCCCTCTCCCCCGCCCTCCCCTGTCACTCTCCTCCGTCCCTCCCCCGCCCTCCCCCCGTCCCTCACCCATCACTCTCCTCCGTCCCTCACCCGTCACTCTCCCCCGCCCTCCCCGTCCCTCCCCCGTCACTCTCCTCCATCCCTCCCCCGTCACTCTCCCCCGTCCCTCCCCCGTCACTCTCCTCCGTCCCTCCCCCGTCACTCTCCCCCGCCCTCCCCGTCCCTCCCCCGTCACTCTCCTCCATCCCTCCCCCGTCACGCTCCCCCGCCCTCCCCGTCCCTCTCCCCCGCCCTCCCCTGTCACTCTCCTCCGTCCCTCCCCCGTCACTCTCCTCGTCCCTCCCCCGTCCCTCTCCCCCGCCCTCCCCGTCCCTCCCCCGCCCTCCCCCGCCCTCCTGCGTTTTTGCTGATTCAGCCGCGCCGTCATTAACAGCGGCCCGACACGCGCTCTGCATCTTTAATAAAGTCAGACACTCGGCGACGAGGAGCGGCGTGACACTGCGATCCAAAAATCCATCTTTAAAATACACGTGAAGTTAATTTGATTTACAGCGAGCATAGTGATGAGCTGTCAGGAAGCTTTCAAGTCACAAATATGTTTTATTGAAAGGTCCTAAGATGTGCATAATTATCAGCTTTTTCAACTTACCCGTAGCATTGGGCTTTTACAACTTAAAGGTGCCGAGTTGTACTAAATATGATCCTAAATCGACTTTTAAGTGCTTTCATATTTTTATTTATTTATATTCTATTCTATTCATTTTATTTTATTTATTTGAATTTATTTATTTATTAATTTTTTGGTATTTATTTTAATTTGATTTAATTAAATTTTTCAAGAGCTTTTAACCATGTCGTGATCGTTTTCCACCGTCGTTATCTTACCGTAAAGCCCTTTCTGGACGGGTAAATTGCAATAATGACGAACGTCGTCTGTGTTTTTAGTGCCGTGTGAATCCTTCCATGTTTGTGATTCGGCATCCGGATTGGAATTAAATGTAATACCATTAATTCTCCTCTGCGAATGGATTAAAGGAGAAAAGCGGACATAGAATAGAAGCTATAGAATTAGAACGTTCCTGTCATTTTGTCCTGTCGTGTGTTTACCACTCTGTTATTGCCGGAAGAAAGTTCATAAACAAGAACATTATTGACGTTACTTGCCGTCGTTGGGTAATTTTTTTATTTCACAAACGAATCCTGTCCAATTTAGATTATTTCATACACGCTTGAAATATTCAGTTTTCACTCACCCCCTATCCCCGCCCACTGCTCCGTACCTGCTTTGTGTTCACATGCACAACCGAATCACGCCGAAATGTGATCATGATCTGATTTCTGGAGCGATCAGATGATTGAAATGTCATATCCTGTGACATAAAGAGGGAATATTTATTGTTTAGTCGATCCAAACTTGTCGACCAAGTATTTTTTGTAGATATATGGGACAGCAGCGGAAAGAAGAATGCACATAGTGGAAGATATGGTAGTTTAATCTGAATTTTGACACATATATAAACCGTTACGCATGTACTTTTTTGTATAAATGTTGTTTTGACATGAATTCCCGTGCGGTTTTGGTCTCGTAGTTTGGATCAGCTGAACATAGTCGACCAAAGCCCCGATAAACAGTTCTATCTGATGTGACAAATCAGATTTATTTCCGATTGTTCACAACTGTGCGGGTTTTGACAAAGAATTATGTAAAAACTGATACGACAAAGACAGAAATCCAAACTTTTAAAACACAAACTGACCATATATACCAAAAGTAAATGAACATCTTCCTTAAGTTACAATGTTCCGAGCTCAAAATGCTCTTTTACACCGTGTCTTTGTCCAAACCGCTGTTTCTTCACAAAGCTCCTCCGTGTTTTTAAAAACCCCATCAGATTATATTGATGCTCAACTCGTCTTCCTTCACTTAATTGATTTCCGCCTCATTTGCAAAGCCTTTTACAATTGGCTTTTCAACAACAAATGTGAATTTTCTCTCAGCATTTGACCCAGTTTTAAAGATCTGTAGCAGTATGTGAGTATATGTGTGTATTTTTATGTATTTATTGACATTGGATTGGCCTTATAGATGAACATTTTATTGAATTTCTTTTGTTTTTCCACCACAGGACAAATCTTACCCAGGATTGTTTTATTTGTGGCGAAAACATGATTAAAAACCATCCTGTGCTTGCTAAACTTTACTCAAGCGTTCTATTAAAACAAAAGAGTAAAACATGTGAGTTCCCATACATTTAGCTCAAGTACACCTTTTAGTTTTTGTTTTTTGTAAATTAATTAAGCCATTATAGACTAGTTTAATGTTGTACTATGGAATATCCGTGGCAAAGCAGTGGAAAACGTGTCTTTGTTTTGCTAGCGTTAAAATGAAACGGCGTAAAACTAAAAACCGGATAACTCTTCGGCCACGTCAACGCAATTTAAATCCATTTCGAAACAAGCGCGTTTTTAGTCAAGTCGTTCCTTTCTCCACATTTACAACGGGAAAGCGGATTTGTCTGCGAAACCGAAACCTCACCGCGCGCGCTTAAGCCGGTTAGCCACTTATTTCACAGCGAGAACACTAAATATCCAGATAAAACGGGCACTTATTTCCACGGCACCAACTCGCGTTTAATTCGCAGTTGGGATATTGCGGCCGGTGGATTGGCGTGTCTTTTTAAGAGTGTGCAAATCGGCGAGAGGAGAAGGGGGAAGCTAATCTGAAGCTAAGCTAGTTACGAGAGTCAAAACGGACAATTTCACAGTGAGGAAATGAGACGGATTAAAAGCAAAGAACAATGTGTCGGGACAATGTAAGATGTGACCGTCTCCGCTGCATCTTCTGCCCTCGCCGTGTCCTCTGTCACCGCCGCCATAAATCTGCTTGTTCTCCCTCTTGGTTCCGCTAACATCAGCTTGCGTCAAAATGTCAGTATATTAAAAGGGTTCCTGCTTCATGCAAGAGTTTGTATGTTTTTCCTACCTGACAGATTCGACGACGCTTGTTCTTCTCTGTCCTAATCGTGTCTGTTCCGTCCTGGTTCTATCTCACGTTCAGGACTGAGACGGAGCTAACGTCGTTGGGAAAAGGACGACAATCATCGTAGCTGGATTCAGGAGGCAATTGAAATACAGAAACGTGCCAGACTGTGGACGGGGTCGAGGGGGACTTTTCACTCTCACACATCTGGGATACTGTCCTGAAGATGTCAGACGTCACACACTCGTCGCTACTGCCATCTTGAGGACGAAAGCTGCATGCTCGCTGTGGGCTGTGCTAACAAAAAAGTCTCAAAACAAAGGATTATTTTCCTTCTGTAACATCCCCAAAGACCATGTTTGACCAGAAATGTGTTCAGGAGGGACCAGTGGACTTACAGAACTCATTCCAGACTGAGCTGTTTGTTTCAGGACTTTAGCAGCTAATGCTAATGCTAGTTTATATGTTATTGTGTGGCTATGCTATTAAAAGTTAGCCTATGTGCAGTCTAATTTCCAACTGTCCGGGAGTCCGTGCTCTTGAAAGCTTTGAAGGCGTGTCCGGTGCAGAAGGCGTGTCCGGTGCAGTGGGCGTGTCCGGTGCAGAGGGCTTGTGGATGAGGAAGAGCAGATGGAAATGTCGCCATAAGTTTGACAAGTTGTCGCTGCTTTTAAACGTTTTCCGCGACACTCTCCTGTAGATAAAGATCAAACCCCATAACTTCTGTCATTTCAAGTATCAAGTATTTTCATTTTCATTTTTTTTTTGAATGTGCTATCTAACAGCAGAGAGGCAACAGCATGCGGTGATGTCTTCAAAATGGCGGTGACAACAAATAAACAGCGCCAAATCGGGCGACAGCAACATCACGTGACTAAAATTCTGAAGAAGAAGAGTTGAAAACAAGGTTGGCAAACAAACTAAATCAAACTAAACTTATCTTTTTCTTCAATACAATTCATAATATTAGTTTCAGACGCCCATCACGGAGCCACATTATTTACAGCGCATTACACGGTGCCTTAAGTGAGGTTTGAACTGGCTACCTTCTGCTCATAGCGACAATGCTAATGATTCATTTTAGTTTATCCTTTATTTGATTGAGACATATTATGCAAAATCAACTTGTTTCCCCGTCTCATTTACCCTTTTCAAAGTTGTATTTAGACCGATTCATGCGTTTTGCAGTATTTCTTCATCCTCACGACTCAAGACGCCATTGCTCTGAAAATTACTTTTTTTCCCCAAACCCGCCCGACACGTTCACTGCTCACTTACAGCGTTCTCTTCTTTTGGTGTCGAGAGACGTAGAATTCAGCAGCATCACTTTGACAAACATGAAAAGAATCGACTGTTTTCGACCCCGACTGTGCACTTTGTTGCAATCGCGTTCACGGTGACACAGTTTTGGACTCGTAGTCAGCACAATTGTTTCTTTTTAGTAGTTTTAGATCAATATTTCTTGTTTAAACATCCAAAGAATTAAATAATGACCCACGGGTGTCATAGATTATAACTATTGTTGAAAAATGTAGCATATATCTTCTTTTAACTGAGCTTTTAGTCCCGTTTACATAGGAATCCAATTTAGACTTTTTTTGTTACATATTTTAGTAAGTCAGGACGTTGTAACAATCACAAGTCTAGTCTTTGCAATTTATTTTTTGTTGCAAAGTAAAATGGATTATTTATTATTCTTTTCTTTGAAATTGCAGTACCGTCATTTTCGTTTGTTTCCGTCGTTTCCCAGTGTCGTGCGTACGGCCCATTTATCCGTCCAACGAAGCCCTTACGATATCAAACTAATCAAGCGTGAAACCTTTTAAACCGCTGCGTTTTACGGCCGTTCGTTTACCGCTACGTCGACTCGCCGTTGACTCTTTAGTTAGCACGTTGTTCTTGATTAGCTCTTGTTGACGGACGATGATGGATCTCCTCACTCCGCCCCCTCCAGCGCCCCCCGCGGCGCACGTGTTTTGCTACGGCCCTGTCCCTGTCGCTGGGGTATTAATGACGGAACAGTGCAGGGCGGGATTGTAGCGTTAGCTTTAGCACGTAGCATCAAATTATCGCGATTTTATGGCAGGAATGGTCAGAAGTGATGATTCGTGGACTTAAACACAGCACCGAAGATTATAAAATGTTATAATATCACGATTAAAAGCGCCAAAAAGTCTAATTTGAGTCACTTGTGCGCTTTGACTTGACCTGACGTTACTTACTGTGTTCGATGAAACATTTTAGCCAGTAACATCTCCGTGGAAACAAGCGGGTGACATACACAACCCATCAAAAAGTTGCACACTGAACACTTCAAAGCGTCCACTGCGTTATAAGCCGACATATTAATCGTACACCCGCTCAGAAGCTGTTAAAAGCTTTGCGTCTTGTCATGACCACGGCTATACAACTATTTTCCATATTTCCCTACATACTGCTGCTTTAACCTTGCCGGAGCAGTGTTTTATAGAGCCCACCTTCGCGGCGGCCTCGCGGGGTCTAGGGACGGCCTTGGCTTCGTATCACTCGTGATAACTCACTCCACGGTAAGAACTCTATTACCTGCTGCCTTTTGTCGAGTCCCAAAACCTCCGAGGAGCCTCTCATGTTAATACTCCAGATCTTTTTATCAGTTCCTGAAAAATGTGGCCTCTTTTATTTAAGTCCAAATTTTAATTACAGTTAGAAAATGATTTAGAGCTGTTTGGAATGTTGATAGAAGCGTTTCCAAGTGTAGGTTTTAGCTCAGCATTTAGTAATCAGTGTAAAGTAAGTTGTGTACAGGATAAAATGTTGATATTTCTGTATTTTTGAGCTGCTTTAGTGTGTAATATAATATATCTGAATTTAAGATTTTGTATAAATCTTTTGACTTCAACATTTGACCCATTCATTAGACCCATTCATTAACCTCGTAAGATACAAGAGGGCCCACCAGACTTTTTCTTCATTATACATAATTTACAATAAAAAACTACTTTTTTTACTTCAACAAAACAAAGTCGCTCTCATGTTTCATTTGTCAAAAAAATGCGACATTAGATGAGTTTTTGCCCAGTGTTTGCTGGTTCCTAGTGTGATGTCATCAATTACAAACAGGAAATTAAATTATAAACCTAAAAAATGTGATATTCTGTGATATTTTTTTTAATCAATTTTAGTAAAATGTTAAATGTATTTATCTTAACTGCATTTTAGTTCGATCAGTTGTCCGACCTGTAGGGGGCATTTTAAACATTGTGTTTCCGCCAACGTTGGGCTCAAATTTGAGTCAAAATGTTCATGTTTGATCAAATAAAAGACCTAACGTTTGTGACTGAATTCAAATTTGATGCAGATTCGGCGCCGACTCATCAAATTTGGGCGATCGCAATGGTTTTAATCGCATCTTTCCAACAAATCGGCAATCAAGACAATCAAGTAAATGATCGGATTTTGAGAAGACGGACAGAGTTCCCTGAAATCGCCTCATGTACATGGCGGATGTGTGTGTTTTATGCAGGTTCTAGCAGAAAACGCGTCCTGAAATCTGCCAAAAGTTTCCATACGTCCCCAACAAACTTCGCCGTCTATCTAACTCGTCTCTCCATTCGCCCCTTGATATCTTCGAGTAAACTTACTGTACACGTTAAAATGAGTCGATTTCAAAGCCTTCCTCGCCCGTATCCAATCCGCGCCCGCTTTTCCATTCTACTTTTTTTTTATCTCCACGTCCAGAACGCTCCCCGATTCCGGCACTTTCAGAATCGCTCCCACATTACCCCGCTATCTTCAAAAACCCTACTTTATCTACGTTAAGTGATCCCTCGCACTCTAGTGAAAACCCCGCAATTTAATTAACAATTTAGACCCTCGATCGCGCGGTAAGTGATATACAAGCCCGCTAGTTAAAAGTCTTTTTATTGCTTAATCAATGTTGAAATTAATATGATTTACCTCCGCGACCTCGCCGATCCACGGCGCGCGCGTACAAGTCTCCACCGTTATTAATTATAGCTCCAATTAACCCGTGTCTAATGATTTGGCCCCCAGAGAGAGTGCGCTAGCTGGAAATCCCCGCGTTTTTTTTAGAAGTGCCCCGCGTGTAAATAAATGTTAATTTGATTCGCAGATATGATGGATTATAGCGGCGCGCGATAGCGACAGTTAGAACTTCTCTTCAAAGCCGCGTTTCCTGTCCGTAATGCGGTTTGGCACGCGGATCGATACCGAGATTCTGGTGCGCGCGTTTCCTTCTTTTTGCTATTTGTTCACTGATGTCGGCCCAAGAACGAGAGCGAAGGGATTGGTCGAAGTGGCGCCGTGGGAAGCGCGGCACGAAATAAAGTGTTTTTTTGATGGAGTTTTGTGTTTAATGACTTGGCGTCGATTGAAGGTAACGAAGGTGGAAATGTTGTTTCAAATTTCACAGCGTTTGTCTCGAAATATGAGTTAAAGGTGTTCAGCTTCTAATAGTGCTTCTACTGATAACTTGATAACTAGTCGGGAAAATTAATTAGTTGTTGCCTTTTGGTGTTTTGGTTCTCAAGACGATTAACTAATCAGAGAAGAAGAATGAACAGCTTCTTTTTGGTTGCCAGATCTCAAAAATACTACCAGTAGGAACAGACTCTCTGATTTAAATACTTACTAACTAAACTGGACTAAATGTTAAGGATTTTAGACAATTAGCAAGCCTCTGTAAGCGTAAGTACTCAGTTTTGTTCCTTAAGTAAAAATAAAAGTAGCTCATACAAACATACTTCGGTAAAGCTTTTGAAGTACATGTTTGAAGAATTTAAAGCATTTCACACATGTTTTTGAGACTTGTTTACGCGTTAAATGGGCAAATTTTTTATATAGAATTGAGCTGATCTTTATTTAACAGTAGCCTTTTTGTGTGTATTTTAAGTGTACATTTTTGGCAGAACGTCGCCGCGAACGTGCCGAAAATAACTCCTCAAAACATGTGAAAAATACTTTCTACGTTTCAGCCCAGTTCTAAAGTGCAGTGGAGTAGAAAGTACAGATATTGTCCTCAAATAGTAAAATTCAAAAGTAGCTACTGTAAAAACAACTTTACACAGTCCTTTTACTTGAATACTTTGTTACTTTCCACCACTGATTGTGAAACGGTCGTCGTATTCATTTGTTTGTTTTCCCCTCTAACTCGACCCGGAGGGCGCCAGACGCGATAACCACTCTGCCACAGTAACACGGGGGAGGACGCGCGCACTCCAGGTTATAAAAAATCTTTTGCAGGTTGAACGTATAAAGCGAACATGACAGGTTAATGCGCGTCTGTATTAAAAGTTTATTTCATTATTAACACTTAACAGGTTCATCAATCACGCTGACAGACTCCCATTGTCAGAGTGGTGTCCCCCCTGAATGAATACTCCACTAATGTTTGGCCCAATCAGAACGGGAGCCCGGGATCAATAGTCCTCGTCTCCGGGCGGAGGACAGAGGGCGCAAGGCAAGGAGACGAGGAAAGGAGGGAATCGGTAGTGCTCGTGCTTTAGAGCTGAATGGTGCTATCCTATGGTTGGCCAGTGTGTTTCTATGGGATGTTTTGGGGTGAAATCTCCAAACAGAATACAGTATTTAACCGGACTATAAGTCGCACCTTTTTTCATAGTTTTGGCCAGAGTGTGATTTATACTCCAGAGCGACTTATATGTGATGTTATTCATTATTTTCACACTGGCAACCACAAGAGGGCGCTCTAGGCTCTAAGCGACGCAGAAGAAGAATCTGCACTTCCTCTTCCTCTGGAGTTTGTGGAGTTGTTTAGAAGTGACACAGAGGAAGAAGAATTCAATGTATTTAGTGATTTGGGGTAAAACTGATGCTTTGGTAAACTTGTTAGCATGTTCTTTATGCTATAGTTATCTGAATAACTGTTCATATGTTACGTTAACATACCAGACACTTACCACAGTTCTGTCTGTGCCTCATGTAGCTGAAGGTGTTAGCGTTAGCATACGTACACCTATTCACCATGTTCTCTCATCTGTTATTATTTTAAACTGCATTTCAAAATGAAATGTCTGTTCTTGGTCTTGGATTTTATCAAATAAATTTCCCCCAAAAATGTGACTTATACTCTAGTGCGACTTATATATGTTTTTTTTCTTCTCTATTATGCATTTTTTGGCTGGTGCAATTTATACTCGGTGCGACTTATAGTCCAGAAAATACAATATTCACAAATGTTGATTTTCAATTGATGAGTGATTTCCACATTAAAGCTATATTTGAAGATTTTTGTGCTGAAATTTGAATATTGGCTGTACTAGCTCCACCCTCACCGCTCCTTCACAGTTAACGCCCACCAAATGTCGTGAGGCAAAAGTTACCTGTCTACCGTCGGCGCGAAGTCCAGCGAGAGAGTTCGAGGGACGTCGTCGCGAATCCCCGTGGAAAACCCTCGCCCCGTTCCTCCCCTCTGAAGCCCTCCTCTTCGTCTCGACCGCCCTCGTCCCCTAGCGACCTTCAGCCACCTTCTGTGCTCGAGGATGGGCAAGTGGAGCTGGAATAATGAGGAGGACACAAACTCTGTGTCACTAGCCTACATGGGAAAGTTACAGCCGCCATCGTCCCGGCAAAATCCTCCATACGTATTATGTCTTTAAACCTGCAAATGTCCTTCAAAGCACCCCCTACAGGTCGCACGAAACATTGAACTAAAATGCATTAAAAAATACATATAAATAGAAAAATCACAGAAAAGCAAATTTTTAAGGTTCATAATTTCTCTTCCTGTTTGTAATTGATGACATCACACAAGAAAATTGCCCAAAAAACACTGGGGGACACAGGTACCGGGGAACATAGGTACCGGGGAACATAGGCACCGGGGAACATTGGTACCAGGGAACATAGGCACCGGGGAACATAGGCACCGGGGAACATAGGCACCGAGGAACATTGGTACCAGGGAACATAGGCACCGGGGAACATTGGCACCGGGGAACATAGGCTCCGGGGAACATTGGCACCGGGGAACATAGGCACCGGGGAACATTGGCACCGGGGAACATTGGCACCGGGGAACATAGGCTCCGGGGAACATTGGCACCGGGGGAAAATAGGCACCGGGGAACATAGATACAGGGGAACATACGTACAGGGGAACTTATATACCGGGGAAAATCGGCACCGGGGAACATATGTACCGGGGATCATTGGCACCGGGGAACATAGGCACCGGGGAACATTGGCACCGGGGAACATAGGCTCCGGGGAACATTGGCACCGGGGGAAAATCGGCACCGGGGAACATAGATACAGGGGAACATACGTACAGGGGAACATAGGCACCGGGGAACATAGATACTGGCAGTTTATTGGAGAGGCAGTTTATTGGAGAAACTAGAGCACGCCTCCTGCTTTTCTTCATGGGTTGAATAGAATTTATATTTTCACCTTGAAATGTTGTCTGTTTGTCTTTCGTGAGGCATTTCAAAGTTTGCTCCAACACTACAAAAGTGAACCTTGGGGATACAAGAAAAAAACAAAAACCCGCCACACGTAAAATTGGTGGTAAAGTTTCAAAGTCAGTTTAAACCCGGTAAACTTTGGGAGCCAAAGAGAAAGAGATAGGCGGAGGATGAGGAGGAGGAGGAGAGAGGTTTTGGTTAAAAACAGAAAGCAGGACACAGCGCTAACCGTCGGCGAGCATCATCCATCAGCGTTTGAGGAATCGCTGGTGGCAAAGACGGAGTGTGGCAGCGCGAGTTAAAAATATAAAGAGAAGGGGACAGGTGCGCGCAGGCGAAGACGAGTTTTTAAAGAAGAAATGGGACAAACACAGTCACCTTCAGACCCGACCTTTGATCGGCGCGCTGAGGGGGAAACATGGCTCCTCCGCCCGCGAAGCCTCGTGCCGGTGATTCCCCACTGCAGCCGGAGCGACAGTTTACACGGGGCCAAATCACACAAGCAAGGCACAAAAGACAAATCTAACAAAAATAGTGGAATGTGTTGGCGGTATTATAAAATTAGGAAAGAATTACTGACTATTTTTTGCTTTTGAAGGATAGGAACTATAAATAAAACACACAAAAAAAACTGCATAAAAAAGGGGAAAAGGAACATTTTAGCGTAAACAAAACAACACATTTTTAAACAGGTTTTAGACATTTATCTCTGCCAACTCTGTTCAATATTTCAGTAACTTCTTAATTCATGATCGTGATGATTCAAGTCGCAATATAATCGTAAGAACCAAAAGATAATAATCATGACCATTTTAGAAATCTTTTTACTTCGATCCATTGTCAAAGAAATAGACCTAAATGGAAAAAATATCTGTATTTCATCAGGCTGTTTTTGCCAAATTTTACTTTATTTTGTCTTTTGATCTTGTTACATTTTGTAAAGTCGGTCACAAACTTGAGGAACAGCAACACGAGAATTAAAGACAAATTAAAGATTTCACTGTTAAAGATGTCACAGTCTTAACAATCGTGAATAATCGTTCAATCGTGATGTTTTTTCTCACAATAATCGTAACACTACAATTTGATTTCGTGACATCTCTAAGAAAGGAGTGTGTTTCCGATGCACTGGGTCCAAACTCGTGCTTTCAAACTTGCCGCTTCAACAATTTGGGACTAAACCTAAACTAACCCTGGACTGCAACTTTTTCATACCCTTGTCTCCATGGAAACGAGAAGGTGACGCAAACAGGCCGAGTTAGCGGTCAGATCTGCCGTTTACAGTAAGAACGCCTGTTTTTCAAAGTATCATTAAGGATCATAACACATGTATTTGAATAAATGCATGTTAGATATGATCAATAAAGAGAATAAAGACTGATATATCACACCCACATTTATATATTTATACATTTTGGCCTCATATTTCCAGCATTTGTCAATATTTAGTTTGGGCCAATCGACTGACTGCTCATAGGAAAGACAAAAAAGCTTTAGTTTAACACTGTTTTGAGTGATTTATGTACAAAAAAGGGTTGTGGAAGTATGATTTTGCCTTATTATACTATTAATCGCACAAATATAATGTAACAAAAACAATACAGTAGATTAAAAAAGTAGGATTAGAAAAAGGTAAAAAAAACACAAAAAAAATCTTATAACTAAATAAATAAAGCGAACGTGAAGCTGTGGACAGGTCCAAATGTCATATACAAGTTTGATTACGAGAATTTAAAAGGACATTTATTGAAATATCAAAGACTTTCTTGAATGTGCAGCTTCTAAATCGCTAATTAAAACGTTTTAGAACACAAAACATTACAATTTTTGACGATCGCTGAATCTCTACGTTTGTTTGTGTTCAAGATCCAGGTCCTGAATCATCACATCAGTCACGGAGAAAAAAAAAGATGAATATGATAATGATTAATACTACATTGTGGAACATTCCAGGCAGCGTCACAACCAGAGAAGCTAGCGCACCTTTAGCGTCAAACGATCCTTGTTTCTGATCTCTCGCTTGACGCCATCTCCTTTGAAACCCTGGATGAAATCGCTCTCCGGCGCCTGCGTCATCTCGCCAACTTCTCTCCGTTCCGCTCGTCTCCAGAGTGTCACTGGCGGCCATCAACATTTATTTATCTTTATTTATACAAGCTTCCAGTCAGAACCATCCATCTCGCGCACGCACGCCCGGGGCATCCATTACCGCGCGGCTTTGACAAGACCCCGACCACTTTGAGATTGTAAAATACAGCGACGCGGCGCGTGACAAGGCTCAAGTAAATAAATAAAGAATCCCCACTTTTTCCCATCAGTCTCGGCACCTCCAGCCATGAAGATATGTGTTTTAATAATCTAATCCAGCGACACAATTACTAAGTGTCAAGCGCGCGGAGCGGTTAAGAGGAGCGACGAGGACATTTTGTTTCAGAAGCAGTTTCTTAATTCCGCCGCCGCCACGCTGTAAATAATTACCTTGTTTTACGCTCGTGTGAAAAAATGCGTCGGTCAATACAGAAAAGTACGGCTGTTCCTTTGAGCGAAATGTTCCAGGAAGTAATTAAAATGGGTGTTTGCGATAAACAATTATGAGGTCGTCTTTAGATCGTAGCCACAGGTGAGATGTTATTGGCTTCATTTAACAAACGATATAGACCCAATGCTAAATATCGCTCACGGTAATGACATTTTAGAATTATTATGAGGCAAACAGGCAGTGGCTCAGTGGTCAGAGCGCTCAACCCCCAGCAGAGAGGTCTGTGGTTCCATTCCAGGTCAGGCGAAACGTTCTCGTATCCTTGGACGAAACACTCACTTGTCTGTTTATGAATCAGGTTTGTGGATAAGTGAGTGGTCTCGGTGGTGACGGGACCGAACAGTTTGGCAGTCATTGTCCAACCAATCAGACTCAGGGCAAGTGCGGCTACGGTGGCGTTCCACTTCCGAGTGTGGGAAGTAATGTAAAGGCGTGTTGAGTATTCAAAAAAAAGCGTTGCATCGAAAGATTATTTCGGTAATCAATTATTTTCAAGTTGGTTTCGGTCACAAAAGGCCTGTGAATGTGAGATTTTTTACAGAATTTTATCAGATTACAGCTAGAAAACATCTTCACAAAGTATATTTACAGCAAAACCCAACATTTTACTCACTTCGTGTGCCATTTGGGGGTGATTCATAAAACCTCTTTTCTCAGCACATGACATGTCCTGGAGTTTGTGTAGTTCAGAAAAGGACTCAGGTACTTAATTTGTTGATGATTTATTCATTTTTAAGTCGCCACAGGAAAAAAAAAAAAAAACTCACACGCTCTAATATTTGGAAGTACCATCTTTTAGCTTTGATCACAGCACACGTTCACTCTGGCATAGTATCAATGAGCTTCTGCAATATTACAAGTCTCATTTCCATCCAGAGTGTCATTGTTCCTCACACAGATCTTTAGTGTGTCATTGTTCCTCACACAGATCTTCAGTGTGTCATTGTTCCTCACACAGATCTTCAGTGTGTCATTGTTCCTCACACAGATCTTCAGTGTGTCATTGTTCCTCACACAGATCTTCAGTGTGTCATTGTTCCTCACACAGATCTTCAGTGTGTCATTGTTCCTCACACAGATCTTCAGCGTGTCATTGTTCCTCACACAGATCTTGTATTGTATCCCAAACACTCTCACTTGGGTTCAGATCTGCAGTACATCAGTTTCTGCTTCTTCTTTAGATGTTTTCTCTGCTCGATGCCAATGATATGACTCTTCTCAAACACAATGACATCTTCTCCATGACCACGGGATTCGTCTTTCCACACTGTTGTTTCAGAAATCATCACCTGCAGCAGTTCTCCTGCGGCGGGAGAAGGACCTACTCTATTATTGAATCCAGGTGAAGACTCTTCTTTTTTGGACATTAATGCATTCATGTCATTATGTAGACTTAATGTTCCTTTTGTCTTCTGTATTTTCATCATTCAAACTGACAACTTTATCTTTTTAGAACTGACTGGTCAAACAGTATGTGCACGACTGAATTCAACTGTGAATCATTCTGGGGTGAATTGTTTGCATTGTTTTGTATGTAATTCACAATATATGGTACCAACACCAAATCCAACTATCTGCTTTTGTGTGTTTACTGTCCAACACCCTCCTGTAGTCGAATTTAGCTCTTCTGTTTTCCCTTTACTAGCCTCTTTCTATTACTACGTTAGCAACAAACTGACAAACTATAAAACCCGTTACACCCATTTCATTCATCAGCAAACAACACTATTCTGCTTTATTCATCCAGTCACATCAGCATCTCCTGGCGCTCGCTCGCAGCATGAATGAGCGCAGGGTTTGTACTTGATTTGAACGTTTTAAGATAAGATAAGATAATCCTTTATTGTCCACACATGGGGAAATTTCATTGTTGCAACGCAGGTAGATACAGAGGAAAAGGACAGATGTAGGAAGTTTAAAAAACACTCTTAATAGAATAATAAAAAAACACTCTTATTAATAGAAGAACTCTTATAAACAAAAACTCCTATAGACAAAACCTCTCATTTCCTAATAAGGAATGGAGGGGACAAATAAATAAATATAAAAATAAGATAAAAATCAAATATAATATAAAATAAAATAACAACAAATTTGCAACCATGTGAGCTTGTAGTCTTGCATGTATGAAACGTACTCGTGACCCCTGCCCCTTGGCCCTCAAAACTCCAGAGGACACATGCAGCAGAACACTTGTCGCTAACGTTAGGCTAAATGACACACAGGACACGTGAAATGCGACTAGTCTCAATAAAACCCTTACGTTCTAAGTGTGAGCAGAGGTTCAGAAGAGGTGCATTCATCTGTTTAAGCTGATGTGGCCTTTTCTGTGCGCAGTTTGCATGTTCTCCCCGCGTAAGTGTCCTCGTTTCCACTGAAAACATGCACAACAGGCTCCTCCCTCCAGTGCGACTCGATAGCATCAGCTACCTAGAGACGACAGGTTGAAACTAGCACTTGAGCTACAACCTGGTACAAAGCATCTCTCCTGATACGGTTCATAAATAAACCTAGTAATATGTCTATGAAAGCTAAGACTTTTTATCATTGCTGTATCATCACAGTGAGGATTTATGTTTCAGCCGTGTCCTTTGTCATGGCCGCTCTTATTCTGCAATCTGACCAAAGCTCTGACGTCCCGCTGCTGCCGTAAACCCTCCGCTCACTGCGTCCCGCCACAGAAGTGCAGCCTGGACCGTAAATGTGTCCCGTGTTGGTCCTGAGCTTCTGCAGAGGTTTAGGGCGGGGCTCCCCGGACTGTGGGGGCCAGTGAATGTGAGACTGGATTTGACCAAACTACAGCTAGAAAAGCTCTTCACACAAGTATATTTACAATGAAAACCTACATTTTACTCATTTCTTGTGCCATTTGGGGGTAATTCCTGCTCTGCCTGACTCGAGCCCCAGAATGAAGTTGTTTGAATACAGTAGACGGCAGATTATTCCACCTCAAATTGCACATATATGTTTACATTTGCACTTACCGTATTTCCGGACTATAAGTCGCACCAGAAAAAAGAAAAAAACATATATAAGTTACACTGGAGTATGAAATGTGGTTGCAAGTGTAAAAATAACAAATAATTACATCCAAGTCACTCCGGAGTATAGATATATACGTATAAATATAAGTATAAGCACCCCGGCCAAAACTATGAAAAAAGGTGCGACTTATAGTCCGGAAAATATGGTACTAATTTTAACATATTCAACGATGGAAAATTGCCAGAAGTTTCTTTTTGTTCGCCTAAAGCACTGGACTTCATCGTCATGTGACTAAACAGATTCTGAAACATCTTTTATAACAGAGACAGTGGCATTACTACATCAAAATGTCAAAAAAAATAATAAACTATTTCAGATTTTCTCTAATTATACACTTTATTCTTAAATATTCTCTATCTAGAAGCCTCCAGTCACCATATTTCAACCTTTACGGGGTTGAGAATGCATTTATAAAGTCTCAAGGTACAATAGAACATAATCAGTGACTAATCGACTACTGCAATAATCACGTTACTGCCAATAAATCCACTCCTTCAGCCTGAGCACACGTCTGAAACATGTCGTGATGCTACACCTCAAACCCAGCAGTTCCCGTCCCGCCATTTTCGGCCCGAACTCGGTCTCCTGTACGGCGACGTCCTGCAGATGTGGGGTTTTGACGGACACCTCCGGCTCTTCCTCCGCCTCCCCTCCGCTCCATCACGGCGCCCTGTCAGAGCCGCGCAGCCCGTATTCTCCGCTCGAGCGCCTTTTACGAGCGGCGTGATGAAGGGAGCGAGGGATGAGCGAAGGGCAGGGAGGGAAAGGAGAGGTGGAGGACGGTGGAGGACTCGACGTGGCCGACGCACCGGGGGGACGGACTTTTATTGCCCGCCCACCGACGCTGGATTCGGACCAAGAACATTTTTACAGCTGCGAAATGTCCGTCTCAAGGTTTAGCTCTGATTTTGGAACTTTTATTCGCGGGGAAAATGCAAACGTAGCATTTTTTTTGGAGAGGGGGAGGGAACAAAAGTGCAAGACATCGATCACTGTTTGGGTTTGGCATTGGTTTAAAGATCTCTGGACTTATTTTGATGAGGATTTCACACACACGGAGCTGCGGCTATTGTTTTTAGCCTGGTTTGAGCTTTCCCGGGTGATTATTTGCTCCTGTTCATGGTGCATCTTCTACCCAAAGTTCGTTGGACGATCTTAAATCTCGGTGTCATTTATGAAAGGTGCACAGTGTAGCTTTTCCGGGGATTGATTTGACCTGGGGTGCCATTAAAGGTATCTATCTCCATGGCAACAAGCAGGCCAAGTTACAAGTAGCAGCTGTGGAGAGGCGGCACCACTCATAGTAAGAATACATGTTTATTCGTGTGTTTTTGGGCAATAAAAACTCACCAAATGAAACCAAATCAGACGTATTTTGATGATGTTTCACACACACTGAGCTGCGGCTATTGTTTTTAGCCTGATTCGAGCTTCTTCGGACGAGTACACGCTCCCGTTCGCGTTGCGTCATTTTTGAGTAGCTTTTTCGGAGCTCGCGTTGACCTGGGCCGTTTCGCCGTGTGCCATTAAACATATATCTATCTCCATGGCGACGAGCATTTCAAGTTACAAGCAGCAGTTGTGGAGAGGTGGCCCCACTCACAGTAAGAATACATGTTTATTCATGTGTTTTGGGGCAATAAAACTCGTAAAATAACCAAACAATCGACCCGGGACGCCCCACGGTAAATGTAATTGACTATAATATGATGTTAGATCTTTATATTCTTCTCCCCAGGTTTATTACCACATAATATTATTAAAACAGTGTAGCATTAACATTATTATTCATGCATTTATTCACAGCGTTGGGACGTAATTAATAATTCAGATTAACTGTATGTCGGTGCAGTTACTGTTTCATACAGAGGCATTTATAATTCACCTGGGCCAACTTAAAATGTGTATAGGTTTTTATGATATTCTCGGCTTAATTTGATTGGATCATTTGTTTATGTTTGTTTGTTGTTTTATCATCGGAAACGCTGTTAGCTTCCATAGCATCTTCCTTGGGTCCCAATTAAAAATTACATTTTCTTTACAACTTACTGTATTTTCCGGATTATAAATCGCATCAGCCAAAAAATGCATTATAGAGAAGAAAAAAACACATTTGCACTCGCACTGGAGTATAAGTCGCATCAGAGAACATGGTGAATAGGTGTACGTATGCTAGCGCTAACACCTTCAGCTACATGAGGCACAGACAGAACTGTGGTAAGTGTCTGCTATGTTAACGTAACATATGAACAGTTATTCAGATAACTATAGCATAAAGAACATGCTAACAAGTTTACCAAAGCATCAGTTTTACCCCAAATCACTAAATCCATTGAATTCTTCTTCCTCTGTGTCACTTCTAAACAACTCCACAAACTCCAGAGGAAGAGGAAGTGCAGATTCTTCTTCTGCGTCGCTTAGAGCCTAGAGCGCCCTCTTGTGGTTGTCAGTATGAAAATAATGAATAATATCATATAAGTCGCACCCCGGCCAAAATGTGAAAAAAGGTGTGATTTATTGTCCGGAAAATACAGTACAGTCATGTTTAAAAGTACATTTATGAATATGAATGAATAGTACAACAGTCGCTCAGGTTATTGAGTAATGTCAGTTTTGTGGATCTCTAACTCTTTTTAATTTCATTCCAAAGTGGAGTGTACAAAACAGACTTATTTCAAAGTCTTCAGTCCAAATTTGCACTGTACTCAATGAGAGTTTAACTTACATTTATGAAGATAAAAATACATCAATGTGTTTCAGATTACTGTTCTATACAACATTTTGAGGGCCTTTTCCCAACAAAAATATACAATATTTAGTTTTACTTTGTTAATCACTACATTCTCATCTTTCTGAAACCCACGAAAAATCGGATTAAACTCACGAATTTGGATGTCTCAGTTTTCTTTAAAGATATTAGCCAAGTGTAGTAGTGTTTGTTTCTGGCCTCTCCCCGAACATTGGACATTTCACGAATATAAATAACACCTGTTGTAAATGGAAATTGTGGTTTTACGGCAATCGCGTGTCAGTTTGTGAAGAAAAGCTGCAAATGACAGAAGAAGAAGAAGAAGTTGTAAAACACATCGCGCAGTCAAGCGTTTGGCACAATTCACAACCAACACATTTCTCAGACTCTTTACAGATGAACGTCGTATCCTCCCGACACCTTTTCTTCAATCACAGGTGTTTTGTAGTCGCGGCGATCGAGCCCCACTGTGGGAAAAAACCTGTGAAAAAGCGTAACCCACTTCCACGCGATTGTGCATGTCGTTCATATTTGTCTCGGGTCTGCCGCGGGTCTGGCAGTGTTTGTCCCGGACTCGAGGTGAGCGGCTGCGGCATGCGTCACTGTCACAGGGCGAGAGCGGCCCGGGGGAGCTCGGGGATCGGACCCCCGCTGAGACGGCGCCGGAGCGAAAGGGAGGAGGGCACGGCGCGAAGCTAAAACAGGACAACGCAGCGAATATTGTGCCCTGGAACTGCCATTTTGAATTAAAAGAGGGCGTAAAGTTAGTCGGTGTAAGAGCTAAAAATGGAGAGAAGAGAGAGTCGGGACAAAATATGTTAAAACAAATGGGAAGGAGAGAGTTGTTTTGTTTTGACGGGTGAAGAGTGGGAGTACATCGCTGTGGAGGACGACAGAATCACGTGTTTGGAGAGAGTTTTGGTGGAAAAATGTATCACGTTTTGCCCATTCCACTCGATTTTGGAACTACCGTATTTTCCGGAGTATAAGTCGCACCCGAGTATAAGTCGCACCAGCCAAAAAATGAATAATAGATAAGTAAAAAAACATATAAGTTGCACTGGAGTATGAAATGCGGTTGCAAGTGTGAAAATAACCAATAATATCACATATAAGTACAAATATAAGTATAAGTCGCACCCGGCAAAAATTATGAAAAAAGGTGTGTCTTATAGTCCGGAAAATAAGGTATGTATTTGGGCCTAAAAACTCCAGCCGTGGACACAGTGGATGGATACCTTTGGAAAGAGCTTTTGGCGGCAGGGAAAAAAGGCCGTAACAAGGAAATGGATGACGCAAAAAACCCCAAAAACTGGACTGACTTACTGATTTTGTGTGTGTTTTTCTCTCTGGTCATGTTCAGTTTGTTTTTGTGTTTGTTTATTCTGAAAAACTTAAAAAAAGAAAAGGAAAGAAAATGAGAGAGACTGATAGTGAAGAACCTTAACCTGAAAGATCAAATTAGATGAATGATTTAAATAAGAAATTCATTTTGCAAGCTCTGAAACTAGAGAAAGTGGAATAAATAATAGAATTTGAACCGTCAGGTCAACTTTGTGCCTTCAAAAGCTTTACATTTGTGCTTTTCCTATTAAAAACATACCTATATTCATGTTCATTTCCATGGAAACTATATTTGCTTTGATAAAATCTCAAAATAATTACATGTTATTTTGAAATTGTTGTTTAAAGATTATTATCTCTTTTTTTTTTACGTTTGGATTTTTAAAAACTTTTTTTGTCCAAAATTTTGAAATGTTATAAAAATGTAAGACTGTTGCCATAGTGATTACAAATTTAAAACCAAATATTGAAGCTAATTTTCACGCCACAAAACCGAAAGTGACCTCAATATGTCGCTGATGACGGGAAGCTGAAGCATTTGTGAATTTTTTGGAATTCTGTCAAATTAAACCAACAAAATTCAAATTAACATCAATCCACTTTTAGTTTCTCAGCTTTACCACAAAAATATTGACAATTCTGACTCATGAGTTCTTATTATAATCATGAGGATATAGGAATTATTTGAGTGTGTTCACTTTTTCACTCGTCTATAAACCTCTTTGGCCGTTTTCATTGACATTTATTGAGAAAAGCCAAAAAGAAAATGGTGAAAGCAGATTTGAAAGCCTTCAGAATAATACTCTGATTTGTCCTCAGCGCTCCAGCTTCGAGCGGGAGACATGTGGCAGTTGTTTAATGGACCAAAAAAAGTAAAATGGCCTCCTGAGACTCGGACGGCGATTTGTGACAAGTCTTTCCACTTTCGTCCTTGTCTCGCTCCTGCGCTCGAAAAGAGCTCGGCCAAGACCAAACCCAGTCAGGACGACGGCGAGTCTAAACCAGGGCTAAAGCAGGGCTAAACCAGGGCTAAAGCAGGGCTAAACCAGGGCTAAAGCAGGGCTAAAGCAGGGCTAAACCAGGGCTAAAGCAGGGCTAAACCAGGGCTAAAGCAGGGCTAAAGCAGGGCTAAAGCAGGGCTAAAGCAGGGCTAAAGCAGGGATAAACAAGGGCTAAACCAGGGCTAAACCAGGGCTAAAGCAGGGCTAAACCAGGGCTAAAGCAGGGCTAAAGCAGGGATAAACAAGGGCTAAACCAGGGCTAAACCAGGGATAAACCAGGTCTAAACCAGGGCTAAACCAGGGATAAACAAGGGCTTAACCAGGGCTAAACCGGGGCTAAATCGAGGCTAAATCAGGGCTAAAGCAGGGCTAAAGCAGGGCTAAACCAGGGCTAAAGCAGGGCTAAACCAGGGCTAAACCAGGGCTAAACAAGGGCTAAACAAGGGCTAAAGCAGGGCTAAACCAGGGCTAAACCAGGGCTAAACAAGGGTTAAACCAGGGCTAAACCAGGGCTAAACAAGGGCTAAACAAGGGCTAAAGCAGGGCTAAACCAGGGCTAAACCAGGGCTAAACAAGGGTTAAACCAGGGCTAAACCAAGGGCAAAACCAGGGCCAAACCAGGGCTAAACCAAGGCCAATCGAGGGCCAAACCAGGACCAAATCAGGGCCAAACCAAGTCTAAACCATGACCAAACCAGGACCAAACCAGGACCAAACCAGGACCAAACCAGGACCAAACCAGGGCCAACAGAGCCAAACCTGAGCCAAACCAGGGCCAACCCAGGACCAAACCAGGGCCAACAGAGCCAAACCAGAGCCAAACCAGGACCAAACAAACCAGGGCCAACCCAGGACCAAACCAGGGCCAACAGAGCCAAACCAGAGCCAAACCAGGACAAAACCAGGACCAAACCAGGGCCAACAGAGCCAAACCAGGGCCAAACCAGGACCAAACCAGGGCCAAACCAGGGCCAAACCAGGACCAAACCAGGGCCAACAGCCAAACCAGGGCCAAACCAGGACCAAACCAGGGCCAACAGAGCCAAACCAGAGCCAAACCAGGACAAAACCAGGGCCAAACCAGAGCCAAACCAGGGCCAACCCAGGACCAAACCAGGGCCAACAGAGCCAAACCAGAGCCAAACCAGGACAAAACCAGGGCCAAACCCGAGCCAAACCAGGGCCAAACCAGGACCAAACCAGGACCAAACCAGGACCAAACAAACCAGGGCCAAACCAGGGCCAAACCAGGGCCAACAGAGCCAAACCAGAGCCAAACCAGGACAAAACCAGGGCCAAACCAGAGCCAAACCAGGGCCAACCCAGGACCAAACCAGGGCCAAACCAGAGCCAAACCAGGGCCAACCCAGGACCAAACCAGGGCCAACAGAGCCAAACCAGAGCCAAACCAGGACAAAACCAGGGCCAAACCCGAGCCAAACCAGGGCCAAACCAGGGCCAACAGAGCCAAACCAGAGCCAAACCAGGACCAAACAAACCAGAGCCAAACCAGGACCAAACAAACCAGAGCCAAACCAGGACCAAACAAACCAGGGCCAACCCAGGACTGAACCAAAAACATGTGTCCCGCAAGTGTCCGTGTCCTGCGAGTGTCCATGTCCTGCGAGTTTCCGTGTCCTGCGAGCGTCTGTGTCCTGCGAGTGTCCGTCTACTGCGAGCATCCGTTGTCCTGCGAGTGAGTGTCCCGCGAGTGTCCGTCCTCCTAAAGTCCGTCCTCCTAAAGTTTCTCCCCAAAGACCCACTGCCCCCTCCGTGCCCCCTCTGCCCCTCAGCGGAGTCCGGTCCTGGTCTTTACTCGGCCTTTATGGTCCTTCCGAGACAGATTAGACCCATTCAGTGGCCACTTTGGCTCGGGTTCAGACCCCACCTTCTCCCCTTCAGCTCCACCGTCCCCCAGAGCCAGTGACCAATGACGGAAGACACACCTCACTTCAGATGACTTTCAGTGCACTTCTCAGTTCACGCGGGGTCTTCGGGGTCCGCGCTTGCTTTAGCGTTTCACCTCTACAAGACAAGAACGAGATCCAGCAGA
>NW_027315857.1:20692326-20739826 GCF_026437365.1 Eucyclogobius newberryi | reverse complement strand
GTTTACAAAAAGTGGCACAACCGCAGAGCCCCCCGCGCGCCGCCCCGGATTGGCCCGTCCCGCTGTCACTCACTCTGTAGGGGGGCGGGGTCAGGGGGAAGGGGGGGACCGGGCCGCGCGGGGACTCCTCGTCTCCGGCGCCTGGTCCCTCCTGCCTCTCCTCGCGCGCGGCACACACCGGACAGTCCGACGAGAGCGGAGCGGAGGCACGCACGCGTTACGCACGGCACGAGCTCCCGAGCACGGCACGAGCTCCCGAAGACGCGCGGAAGAAGAAGAAAAAGAAGAAGAAGAAGTTTCGGACGGAACAAACACACGGGAAAAAGTCGCGGAGACGGACACACGCGCGGGGGGGGACCGAAAAGTGACCGCGCTCCATCCAATGTCGCTCCCCGGCTCTCCGCCGCTGCTCTCCCCGGGCTCCTGCGCTCCCAACGCGGCCGCGGCGCTCTACCGCTCGGCCCCGGAGCAGCACCTCCACCATGCTTCCACCGCCGCCGCCGCCTCCGCCACCGCGTCTCCGCCGTCTTTATCCGCCGGCGTCGCCACGTCGAGCCCGGCGCACATCATCACCACCACCGCCGCTAACAACAACAACAACAACAACACAAACACCACCACCACCACCACCACCAACAACAACAACAACAACTCCTCCTCCGGCCACCCCGTCACCCCGCGCATCACCAGCGGCATGTTGGCCACTTTCCTGCCCGGCCACGGCGCTCCGTTGTCGGCGCTGGCGGGGAGCAACTCGGTCGCCGGTTCCGCGGGAGCTTTGAGCGCACTCGGCGGCTTCGGCACGCTCGCCGGCAACGCGGGCTCGCTCCACCAGCACCAGCACCAGCACCAGCACCAGCACCAGCACCAGCAGCAGCACCACCCGCACCCGCAGCACCCGCAGCACCCGCAGCAGGCGCAGTCCAACTTGTGCAGCGAGTGCAAGCTGGTGGACGTGCACGGCGTCAAAGTGGCGAGCTTCAGCGTGGACGGCCAGGAGCTCATCTGCCTGCCGCAAGTGTTCGACCTGTTCCTGAAGCACCTGGTCGGCGGCTTGCACACGGTGTACACGAAGCTGAAGCGGCTGGACATCTCGCCCGTGGTGTGCACCGTGGAGCAGGTGCGCGTGCTGCGGGGCCTGGGCGCCATCCAGCCCGGTGTGAACCGCTGCAAGCTCATCTGCAGGAAGGACTTCGAGACGCTGTACCAGGACTGCACCAGCGCCAGGTAAGGACAAGAACCGCACTGTTGTGAGCTATTTATTAGTGTTAAACTTGGGGTGAAAGTGTCCGAAAGTGGGACTTATCCACGTGGAATAAGAGTTTTGACTTTTGTTGAGAGTTTTCAAGGAGGATAAGAGACTAAAGCTGGGAATAAACGGAATAAACGCCTTATGAACGTCAATTACGCACCTGCAACATAACACTCTTTCTTTCTTTCTTTTAAACTCTTCTTCCTCTGCTGTCAGTAAACTTCACATGTTTTTCCCCGCAAGCATCAGTTTGTGTTAGAAATTAAGAAAGTTTTATGCAACTTGATTAGAATAAAATTGTGGAAAAAAAATGCGAAAAATGTATGTTATTTTGTATTTTTATTTTTGTAGCTTTGTGTGATAGATTGTCAAACATGCTGATGTATCCTGCTTTATTATTAAGTGGTGGTTGTTGTTGTTGTTGCTCAACTTTTAACCATTTAAAAAAATGTAATAGTTAATTCTGCTACATATGCTGGTTTTTAGGAGTTTTGGGGTCGTGTGTCTCTCGGTCGATGCGGTTTGCTCTGTCCTTTACGCTCATAAACTGCACGTTTTTCATATACTTTTCATCTTTAATTAAAACTATATTACTGTTCGACCTGATTGAGTCCTGAATGTGTCGCTCTGATGCTGGTTTAGTGCTGTTTTTTTCTAGTTTGGCCGTTCTCTGGTCCAGGTCTGAGGTGCAGAAGGCAAATTTTTTATATGTATAATAATGACACTTAATGGAAGAAACTCGGTCGCACAATCGGTCAGTTCGGTGTCCGATTTGGTCCCTGTTTCGTTCTTGTTTAGACCCGTTTTAGTTGGATTTTGTGGAAGCCTCGTCTCTTACTTTTATCAGCAATCGTAGTTGTGTTTGTTCCGTTTTCTCCCCCCAAAAAGTAAAAACAGACACGTCAATATTGCCCAAATCTACACGACGTCTTCTCGATCTCGTCAAAACCGCGTAACAAATCTGCGCGTGGCGGTGGGAGATGTCGACGAAAACTAAATTCCAATATCGATAATCCGACAATATTGCGTCAGTCCAACAGAAAAGTGTCAAAACAAGTCTTCAAACGCATTCGCATCTGTAAAACGAACCAGAAAAAGTGCAGAAATATCACTTTTATACATTTACGTCAACGTTTACAGCGTCACTTTTTCATTTTTACTCGTCACCAGCTCATTTTGTAGCATTTTTTACTCTAAACAACACGCACAGTATTCAAAGTGTGTCTGTATGTGTGTCTGTATTTCTACGCACGTGTTATTTGAAGATATAGAAAGTTGACAATCACGGTCAAATCTGAACCCAACCATTCAATTTGATCCCGTATTGTTCCCTTTTTACATAATTGATCCACCTTGACTAATCTCGCCGCTCCTCCTCTATCTGTGTCCGTCCCCCCTTTCTCTCTCTTTTTTCCGCCTCTCTCTCTCTCTCTCTCTCCCTCCCATGCGTTTCTATTTTCAGGGGGGGGGGGTTGTCCACACATGTCGAGCCGAATAATGGTTTGTGTGAGCGCGCAGGACGAGCCGCGGCGGAGGCTTTTGTCCACAGACGCCCGGCTATCATAATAAAATTCCTCCGATGCCTTTCTCGCTAACGCTTGTGCGACTCTATGGGAACGGGCGGCGGCCAAGTCCTACCAAAGTTTCACACATTGTTCCCCGGCGATCGACGCGTAGAGAACCGGGGCGTTCAGAAACCGCGTGAGGTTTAAAGGTCGTTTGCTCGCCGTTCGGACATTCGGATCGTGCCCGTTTGAGCGTAAAAGTTGCTTGGTCGTCCGGTGGCTCCGATCGAGGGGAAAACGCCGGACTGGACGTCGGTTTCCGGGATATACGTTGAGCCAGTTTGTCGTTCATTATTTATGTTTCGTGGAAAGAAAGGCTGTTCGCTTCTGGGTATCGGCGGACGCGCCAACGTTGAGTGTCCGGCGAAAAAGCTGGTGCAACTGTCGTTAAAAAGTACCAGTACAATATCGAAAATAGGTTGAGATAGAAAGAAAGAATAAAACAAATCCTGAGAAAGCACCGTGCTGTTTCGAGGCACCGTCAACACAAATGAATGATTGCAAAATTTTGGTACGAAGGAATGAACATTGTGATTCCGTTTTCTCATTTTAGACAACTATTAAACAAAAATGGGCACCGAAAACAAGCACGGTGTTCAGGTTACGGTGCCAAAGAAACAGGTTCAAGCCGAGAAATACTGGAACACTGAAAGAGTCGTTTGTGCACTTTTGTCTAACCCTAACTCAAGTATTTTACTCTTTGCAACTTTGTAAAATCTGTCCACACAACGATGTTCAAACAAAAAGAGTGTCACATTTGTCGGATGACTCATAATTGGGTTCTAAAGTTGTGGTCACTTGAGGCATTTCACCCACTTTGCAGCTGAACCATGTGAACTTTGTGTTTGGGAAAATTTCATCAGTCTGTCCCAGGTCAGATGTGGCTACGGGAGGAAAAAAACACAAGATGAGACCTATACGTGCGGAGGCCCATGACTGCCTTTTTCATGTTTTATTTCACTTCGATTTTTTTTTGCTTTCTGGTCTTGTTGAATTTTCTAAAATTAAATGAAAATTAAAAACAAATCTATCCTAAAATTCTATATTTAAAACTTATTTGTAGTTTTGATTCGGAGTACTAACCCATTTTCTTGTCATGTTGCCACTTTATAATCACTAAACCTTAATAGTCATTAATAAACCATGAACAAAGACTTAAATCATGATGAACAAAAGTTTATCAAACATGATCCAAGTTTAGTAACTACTTAATAGAGTTAATACTAATGAAAAAGTAGTTACTAAGCCTTAATCATACTTAATAAACTGTTAATCATGAATGAAGTCATTTTTCATGCTTTATTAAGCTTTTAACAAGTGTAGTCATTGCAAAGTGTTATCGTTGGTATCTTTTTCATCTTATTTGTCGATCATAAGTATCTCGATCACTTTAGCACCCCCTTTAGTGGTTACTCATGCTTCTTTTCTTAGCTCATCCCGTCGGATCGATGCTCCGGACACGAGGCTGCTGATGCTGCTCTGTTTGTCCTAGCGCTGCGTCGTACTCTGCACACTCGTACTCTGCACACTTGTACTCTGCACACTCGTACTCTGCACACTTGTACTCTGCACACTTGTACTCTGCACACTTGTACTCTGCACACTCGTACTCTGCACACTTGTACTCTGCACACTCGTACTCTGCACACTTGTACTCTGCACACTTGTACTCTGCACACTCGTACTCTGCACACTTGTACTCTGCACACTTGTACTCTGCACACTCGTACTCTGCACACTTGTACTCTGCACACTCGTACTCTGCACACTCGTACTCTGCACACTCGTACTCTGCACACTCGTACTCTTCTTCCTCGTACTCTTCATCCTCGTACTCTTCGCCCTCGTACTCTTCATCCTCGTACTCTTCGCCCTCGTACTCTTCACCCTCGTACGCTTCACCCTCATACTCATCACCCTCGTACACTTCACCCTCGTACTGTTCACCCTCGTACACTTCACCCTCGTACTCTTCGCCCTCGCACTCTTCGCCCTCGTACTCTTCGCCTTCGCACTCTTCACCCTTGTACTCTTCACCCTCGTCCTCTTCACCCTCGTACTCTTCACCCTCGTACTCGTCACCATCTTTCTCTTCACCCTCGTACTGTTCCCGTACGGCCTCCCTCCCGGCGTGGGCGTCTCCTCTCTCCTCCACGCGGCATCAACGTCTCCTAAATGCACTTGTTTTGGCCCCGGCGCGTTGCCGTAGATCGGTTGTCGCGGCAGCTCGGGTTACCCTCCGTCCCTCTATCGCCGGCCGTCGCGTATTTTGTTTTGGCGAGTGTTGGGTTACGGCCCGCTTTGTGCTGCTGGTTTATTGATAAAGGTTAAATCGGGTTGGATGAGGTCGCTTAGCTGCTGTCGAAAAAGGAGACGAGTTACGAGGCGAGCCGGGAGGCAAGTTAGGAGGCAAACTAGGTGACAGGCGAGGAGACGGGTTGCGAGACGAGCGGCGGATTAGGAGACTAGCTAGGAGACAAGTTAGTAGAGATTCGACAAACTAAGCGACAAACAAAGCGACAGGTTAGGAGAGAGGAGGCATATTAGTGGACTAGTAAGGACACAAGAGAGGAGACTAGTTATGAGACAGGTTTGTTGATGTTCAGGAGACAAGTTAGTAGACATGAGGCTGATTAGGAGACAAGTTAGGAGGCAGGTTGGTATACATTTTAGGAGACAAGATAGGAGACAGGATTGGAGACAGGATAGGAGACAGGTTAGTAGACAGGTTAGTAGACAGTTTAGGAGGCAGGTTAGGAGACAGTTTAGGAGACAGTTTAGGAGGCAGGTTAGGAGACAGTTTAGGAGGCAGGTTAGGAGACAGTTTAGGAGATAGTTTAGGAGGCAGGTTAGGAGACAGTTTAGGAGGCAGGTTAGGAGACAGTTTAGGAGACAGTTTAGGAGGCAGGTTAGGAGACAGTTTAGGAGGCAGGTTAGGAGATAGTTTAGGAGGCAGGTTAGGAGACAGGTTAGGAGTGAATAAATAAGTGACAAAGAAAGAGACACGTTGGAGAAAGATAAAGGAGTCAAGTTTATAAGACAATTTAAGAGATAGGAGACAAATAGGAAACAAGTTAGGAAAAAGTTAGGAACAAGTTAGGAGACGGGTTCGGAGAGGAGACGGAGTAGGTAGTAGTTAAGAAGCAGGCTAGTTGCGAGAATTGGGAGAGAAGAGACAAGTTTGGGGATGCAAAGGTGACAAGATAGGAAACAAATTAGAGATAGGTTTTAAAAATTAGGAGACGGGTTGGTTGACAAGCTAGGGGACAAGTTAGGAGACAGGAGACGAACCAGGAGACAAGTTAGGAGAGAGAAACTAGGCTGGAGATATGGCCGGAGACACAGACTAGCAGGAGAAACACAAGGGCCACGTTAGGAGACAAGTTAGGAGTCAGATGAGGCGAGGAGTGAGGAAGGAGACAAGGAGGCAGGATTAGGACGCACATCGTCGCTTTAGTGACTTTAGTGTCTTTGGCAAGCGAAGTGTGGACGGCTGAAGTTTTGGGCGGAAAAATAATCGACAGAACGTTCAAATCGGTTTAGGTTGATACTTTTAACTACTTTGAACGTACTACATATATGTACTACAACTACTTTGACAGTATATTATGCATTAACTGTATTTATTGTCACATATAGTGTTTCATTAAATGGAAAACAAAGGAAAATTAACTCCAAAAAGCGCCCCCTGACCATTCCTGCTGGTGCCCCGAGCCGTAGCGCAGCTTAAATCCTGCTACAAACGATGCCTGCGTCGAATCTGGCTCGCTAGCGCCGCGGCGACAATCGCGTCAACAATTTGCGCCGTTAAAGTACGCGTCCGGTCTGTGATCCGGACCCGCGGCCGACAATTCCAGCGTGCGGCGTCGGGAGTGGAAATCTTTAGTGGCTTATTTGTAGTTTCCTTCGCAAATCAAACACGAGAGAGAGAGAGAGGAAGAGAGAGGGAAGAGACGGCAAAGGAGAGAGAGGGAGGGATGGAGGGAGGGAGGGAGAGAAGATCAAAGTCATAGTAAAGCGATCCGGTGTCGGCGGTGTTTGTGGGCGATCGAGAGCAGAGTGAGGTGCTGTCGGGGAAAAACGGATACAGTTTCACAAAGAGCCGCAAAGAACAAATACAACAGACTGTGTTCAAACAGAGAGAGAGAGAGAGGGAGAGGGAGAGGGAGAGGGAGAGAGAGAGAGAGAGAGAGAGAGAGAGGGAGAGGGAGAGGGAGAGAGAGAGAGAGAGAGAGAGAGAGAGAGAGAGAGAGAGGGAGAGAGAGAGAGAGAGAGAGAGAAGAGAGAAGAAGCAGAGGGAGATAGAGATAGAGGGAGGGAAAAGAGAGGAGGAGAAGAGAGAAGAAGCAGAGGGAGATAGAGATAGAGGGAGGGAAAAGAGAGGAGGAGAAGAGAGAAGAAGAGGGAGATAGAGAGTTATCAAATGCATTTGAGGAAAACTGTTTAGTTGGAGGAGGAAGATATATCACTTTGGAGAATTCTCTACCAAAACCTTCTGGGGAAAGGGTACAAAAGGAGCTGATTAAAAGTAAATAGAATAGATTTGCAGTGTAAACTATTTGTCCAACGCTGTCCATTTAGTTTAGGGATGTCACAATATTTAAAAAAAAACGCCACAATTTAACGATTATTCAACAGTGACGTGTTAGTTCCATGACTTTAACTTGAAGTGAGGTATGACAACTTTATTTAGTGTATTTATACCTGTTACCATATAAATGATAGTTTTACGCCAATCAAGCAGTATTTGGGTCACTGAAAAGCGCTATATAAATAAAAGTTATTATTATTATTATTATTATTTGTGGCCCAGTGTTTGCTGGGTAATTTCTTAGTGTGATGTCATCAATTACAAACAGTAAGTAAAGTTATAAACCTAAAAAAATGGCTATTCTAGGATAAAATATGTATATTTTTTTGGGCAAAATATACATAGTAATATAAATATAAATAATACATATAAAATAAATATATTTACCTCAACTGCATTTCAGTTCAATGAGACTTTCTGAATAAAGTAATGTGCCAAAATGGACAGATAAAAAAGTACAATTTGGGAAACAGATTGAATTAAAACAACACATTTTACTTCTAAAGTGGTTGTGGTTATTACATTTTTTTTTTTTGTTCTTTTGATTATACTGTGACCTGAATACTCATGATTATTATTCAGTTATATATTATTAACTGAATAATATCGACATCTCTATTTCTCAAAGATTCATTTTTCAGACTTGTTTTTTGTGCCTGACAGTTTCTGAAGACTTCAGAGCTTTATCCCATAAGTGTGCGACAGCGAAAAGGTCCCCCTCGTCCCGGTTCATAGTCCCGTGGGCATCTTTTTGTATTCCAATTGCCTCCTTAATCCAAATCGTTCTGAAGAAAACCAAACTGAGCCATCAAAACTGTCAGGTTTCTAGAATAAGGTGATACTTCTGCACTTTTGTGGTCGATTTTACAGATTGTTCAGGTTTTAAACGTCGCTTAAAAATACTCACAAACCCGTTTTTACTTATTTTAGCTGGAGCTTTGTCATCGTATAATCCGAAAACAGATCCAAACCATCATCCTAAAACATACAAGAATGCAATATATATGAACTCGCAGCCATCACCCTAAAATGTGGATTATTCCGGACTAAACCCGGTCAAGGTCGTCACTTTTTCACTTTCACGCACTAGTATCTGGACAGAAGGAAACAAAATGGCCGCCGACATAAGCCCCGAACGTCCACAGCTCAAATCAATCCAATCACCGTAGTTATAATCCAAGTGAAAGTTATTTGTTTAGAGCAGATTTACTGTCGGGACGGGGAGCGGTTGGAAATCAAAAATGACTTACTCGCAGAGGTTAATGGATAACTCGACTATTTGGACTCATTGAACAGGGAAAAAACGCAGTGTGAAAGTTGTCGACTGAGACGTTTTGCTGTGTAAATATGCAATCAAACGCACAGCATTGTTGAGACTATTAATACTTACAGCGTTAAAGATTCAGTCGACTGAATTCAAAGCGTTTACCGGTTTTGATCCAAACGTGGACTTGGTTTGAGCCTGTTAAAGTCTCGTTTTGATCTTGTCTTGTTTGCTTTCCGGAAATTGACGTTGAATTAGGTTTTATTTGTTTTTAATGGGAATCAAACGAAGAATAAGGTTGAGTAAAGCAACTAGTCAACCTTGCGAATAGTCCAAACCTTGAGACTAAAGCTAGAATGGCGTGCTGGACGAACACCGGTGCGAGGAGTGCGAGGAGCGAGAGGAGTTTGCGGGTGAAAGCGTCGGACTTTGCAGGGTTCTGTTTTTAACCCGATTAGCGCGCCGCTGACTGTGAACCTCGGATGCACTTTAGCAGATTGCTTTAGAAATCACATTAGACGGTGTCACTTCGCTCCCGTCATTCACACGTTCACCGCCTCCTGGCTCCTGGCTCCTCGTCCCCTTCACTTGTCTCCTCGCCAAGACTCTTTTTTGGTCCGTGTCGTAACTTACTGTATGTCGAGAAAAGTTGTGCACGCTAACTTCTTTAAGTTACAGGTCAGATCTGTGGTGAAGATTGCATGTATTTCACATGAGAGATACACCGTATTTTCCGGACTATAAGTCACACCGGAGTATAAGTCATACCAGCCAAAAAATGCATAATAAAGATTTAATAACATATAAGTTGCTCTAGAGTATGAAATGCGGTTGCAAGTGTGAAAATGACAATTAAATATCACATATAAGTCGCGCCGGAGTATAAGTATATAAGTATGAATATAAGTATAAGTCGCACCCCGGCCAAAACTATGAAAAAAGGTGTGACTTATGGTCCGGAAAATACGGTATACACACTCGTAATCCAGGCAAAGTGAGAAACATCTCCACCTGTCACCAGAAAAGTTAGTGCACCTTTAAAAGACACATATTCTGCAAAATAAGCTTGCAATTCTTTGACAAAATTAAGTCTTAAAGTTAATATATGATCTACCTGCGAAACACAAACAGATACACATAGAATAGTCTGTTTTATCCGTCATTTGGTCTGTACGGGATTTGTCTCACATCTTGCTGTGCATGTGCTGACCACTAGGGGCAGTAGTGAACACAGCGCAACAGTGGAAGCGCAACGTTTTAACAAAAGTGACTCGAACAATCTGCAAAACAAATTATAGGACTTTTTTAGCAAATGTGATGTAAAGTGTACAGTTAGTGGTACGCAAGCTTTTTCTGTTGTACGCGGACACAAAGTATTTCCTTAGATTTCTGCTCTTCCTTCAGTATTTTCCCAGGTAAAGCAACTGCGACAATGTTGTATTTGTACTTAACACTTGGTTTAGCCCAAGTTTGGACCTGAAATAGTCCCAATTTAGATCTAGTGGTACTCTGAAAGCCAAAACCTTTCTTTGGTGGTAGTTGGTGTACACAGTTTGAGACCCACTGATCTGAAAACTGCTCTGGGCGCCTCCATGTTTGTTTTTCTTGTGGCACTTTTCCTAACAATGTGGTCGGTTCTCTTAAAAGACCTCTGGTGGTTATTTACCAGAACAAAGCCTTGGCATTAGAAACTGTTTGAAGAACAAGATGGCGGCACAGTGACAGAGGCTAGCAACAACATGACATGACAAGAAGGTCGCGGGTTGGACTCCTGGGCCACGCCTTTCTGTTTGTTGTTTGCATGTTTCTCCCTCTGTCTGTGTGGTTTCCTCCTGGCACTCTGGTTTCCATCTTGACCGAGCCGAGATGCCCCAGCGGCATTGAAGGATGGGTCAAATGCAGATGACACAGAGACAATAAATGCTAATCTAATAAATGAAGCTACAGTCGCACATTTTGAACGCTCTGAGCTGTTAATGTACAAAAATAGAGCATAAATGAGCCATTACGGTCATTCACACGCACAAGGTTAAACATCTTTAAAAAGAACAAAAACGCTGCAAATAGAAATGCGCGTCCTGTTACGGTGAAATCCCACTTTGACAGGGCGGGGCAAGCAGAGACATCAGTTACCGTATATTCCGGACTATAAGTCACACTGTAGTATAAGTCGCACCAGCCAAAAAATGCATAATAGAGAAGAAAAAAACATATGTATAAGTTGCACTGGAGTATGAAATGCGGTTGCAAGTGTGAAAATAACAAATAATATCACATATAAGTCGCACCGGAGTATAAGTATATAAGTATAAATATAAGTATAAGTCGCACCCCGGCCAAAACCATGAAAAAAGGTCCGACTTATAGTCCGGAAATTACGGTATATGATTTTTTTCGCGGCCTAATAATGATACAAAAATAATTAACGACATTTATAATTTTCCGTGAGCGAACAAAATATGTCATTCAGTGTTTTTTGACTTTCGTTGCGCAACTGAATAAAACGTTTGCGTCGATAAATTCCAATATGTGTGTCATCCGGAGTAACTGTTTGAACGCACAGCGAGAAGAGAGTACTTTTTTGTTCACATACTACAGAGAGTATGGGCTAGAGCCACGAAGCGGGTCGCGTGTTAGCTTGTGCCGTTAGCCCGTCGTTTGTCAGCGCCGTGCTCGCGATGCCCCGTCTTTAGCCTCTGTCGCACTCGCTGACCTCCTCTGTCTTTTTCCTTTTCCCCGCCGACTTTTTTCCCCCCTCGTGATAAAACGCTCCCGAGTGTAAATCTGTCCGATTCTTCACCGCAAAACAGAAACTCGGACGAGGAAGGAAGGACCAGATAACTTTCTTCACTGATTTGATAAGAAGAATCCAAGTACTTTACACTAAAATGACATGGATTCCTTCTGTTTCACAAATGTGCATTTACTTGTCTCACCGTCGTTATTGATTGTTCTCTCCAATTAGTTATATTCGCCTTCCTACAACTACCTCCATCGACAAAGCAGTTTATCGATAAATCGGTCGATGGCGTCTTGGTCGACTAACAATTCTATGATTCTATTAAGGATTTATATGGATCACAGGAGGAAGTTGAGAGTTTGCTTTAGATTTTAGAAGTGAATTGGGAGTTTTTTCTGCCTTTTTACTTACAAATATGCAGATTTTTTACTTGTATTGTCACTGAATCAGTCCAAATATACAATACGGTTTGATCATGAAGATACTCAATACTTTTCGTCGACTAACCGTTGCAAAGGGGACGTCTTTAGTCGACCAAGAATTTCTGTAGTCGAAGGCTCAGTAACAAATAAGAAAAGAGAAGAGAACCTTTATTTGTCACAAAATGGGGAAATTCCAGCGTTCAAGAACAGCAGAAGAATAGAAACTTTAAATAAAAACCAGATAAATAGCTTTAAAAATATTTAAATCTAACACAATGTGCAGGAAGAGCAAAAATAAAAAGAATAAGTCGCACCAGCCAAAAAATGCTTAATAAAGAAGAAAAAAACATATAGAAGTTGCACTGGAGTATGGCCAAAAATATGAAAAAAAATACGGTAAATATAGAAAAAAAAGTGGCTATGGCTATGATTATGGACAGTGCATTTGGATATAATAAATGATGATATTTGCTTTATTCAACCTATTGGAGCACCTAGGAAGAACGTTCAAACTCCTGCCTAAAAAATAAATAAAAAATACACGATGGAGAAGCTTTTTGGGCACCTCAACCAAATGTCCACGTCTAATCTTATACGTGAAAGTTACTGTACACAGCGCTCACCTCGGCGACAGCAGCCCGAGCGCTTTGTGCGCGCGCGTTTCCTTTCGGGCAACATATTATTAAAACTCAAATCGGTCCACTTGTAAACCAGACACTGTGTTATTACTCAAATAATTATAGCTAAAATCAATTTAAACCGTGACAAGCTCGCACATGCCCAGTTGCGTCGCCCACTTCGCACATTACTCCGACAACATGTCATTAACCAACACTTCCATTGGTAATTAGAAAAAAAAAAAAAAAAATTCTTCTGCTATTGTTTTATTTCGGGCATGTTTTTTTTTTTTTTTTTTTACCCCCCCTCTCTCCGCCCTCCTTTTTCTTTCGGGGCTTGAAGTTTGTGTGTGCGGCCTTCACCCCCCCAGGCTGATCCATAGACAGCGTGTTATTAATGAAAACCTATAATAATCCATTTAAAAACATGTCATCATGATTAGAATAATAATGGTGCTTAGTCTGACTTGAGACAGGAAGATTTCTCAGCGTCGGACCGCCGTGGGAGAGCGAGAGAAAGAGCGCGTTCGGGAACAAATAAACCAACTTTTTTAAAAACTTGGATTGGTCTTTTGTGAAGGGATAATAAAGGAACGCGGACAGGAAGCAAGAGCTGTCCACAAGACGAGTGTTTTCAAAAGTGGAGCCATTGTTTTGCAGAGACAATATCTTTGTGTTTTAACTTTTAAATGTATCCGTAAAAAAAAAAAAAAGGAAGATAATCATAGGTCTTTAGTTTAACTGGAATGCTGCTTCAAAATGACACTTTTTCTAACGACTGGGTTTTGAATGTGATTTTTTTACTGGTTTTACAGTAAATTATAATGGTGTTGGTGACAGTGTAGTCAGTGCAATGTTATTCAGGAAGTAAACATAAACAATATTTATGGTTACCGTATTTTCCGGACTATAAGTCGCACCGGAGTATAAGTAAAAAATGCATCATAGAAAAGAAAAAAAACATATATAAGTCTCACTGGAGTATGAAATGCGGTTGTAAGTGTGAAAATAACAAATAATATCACATATAAGTCGCTCTGGAGTATAAGTGTATGAGTATAAATATAAGTATAAGTCGCACCCCGGCCAAAATTATGAAAAAAGGAGCTACTTATAGTCCGGAAAATACGGTACTTTTTAAATTTTAAAGCAGGAAAAAATTTAAAATCGGGTTAAAATATTTTTATTAAAAAATTACCATAATCTTGCTGTACAGCCACATTTCACACACGGATCGTCAAATTGTGTTTCTGTAAAAATGTAATAATATTCATAACATTTTTCTCTATTGCTAATTCGAAATCGTTCTTCTTATTTAATTTTTTTTTCAGGTATTAAGTGTAAATGATGACACAAGATGACACATGTTCTGTGGCTAATGGCAATGTTTCTGGAGTCATCATTTTATTGAAATGTGACGTGAGTAATCTGATTTCTGTCTGATTGATTACACTGTGCAACTAACGTGTTGAAGATTTAAAGAGTTTTTTTAACCCACGTTTACTCTAGAATCCATGGATTTATTGACACTCTCCAGATGATCAGATTTCTCTTCTTCTCACATCTTTTAAGTTGTTTAAAAACTGCAATAATTAGACCTTTCCCCAACAGTTTTAGATTGATCTTGAGAACTGACCATAACATTACGACGTTGAGAAAGTTGAAAATTACCCTATTTTAGCATTTTCGTTGTTTTGTTGTCCCTTGCGGTATCGAAATGGGTGTTGCAGTATCTTATCAGTATATCAGTATTTTATTGCCGTGACAACACTAGCCGGACATCATTGCTTACCATCTTGACTTCTCCCCTGCGCACCGAACTGTTCGCCCTCCACCCGAGTCGTTTCACACGCGCTCGTTTTCCCTCCGCCACTTCATTTAGTAACTTACCTCCACGTCAATACAAGAACGTCTCTAATTCTGTTCCGCTGAAACTCAATTCAAAGCGTCATGTCTGTTTGCCCATTTACCAGAGGGTGGTGCAGCGCCAATGTCTGAAAACACTGCCTTTTCTCACTATAAGCCTGTCACTCAAACGCAGCGTGTGGCATTTGTGTGAATCCGGCGTTTTTTTTTGTTTTTTGTTTTTGTTGGGGGTGGGGTGGGGGGGATTTTTGTGTGTGCGTTTGCGCGTGTTGTCGTTTTGATAGCTCGTCACCGCTGATGCGTTCGAGGTCCTCTGTAATTTTTCACTCAAAGGAACAATAGCGCATTGCACACTTGGCTGTCACAATCCCTCTACAGTATACGTCTTATTTTGAAGTGTTTTTGTCCTCGCTTTGTTGCCGTACATTTTCCTGTCCGTCCGCGCCGTTGACGTATTGGTGTCGACAATAAATCACAACCTTTCGGAGAGGAGGGGAAAAAAAAGAAGTGGAGCAAACGACTAAATAGATAAATAGTCCGCGGCTTTGCACCTGTTGGGATTTTGGGGATTACAAAAAAAATCTGTTTCTGCGTCGTTTGCTGGTAATTGCGGGATTGAAGGTAAAGAAATAAAGACATTTAACCGTTTTCATCAGTCAAGAAAAAGCCTAAACATGTGGCAAATAAAACTAAACACAACTCCATGTTCCTACTCCTACCGCTACTAGGCTATCAATACCTGTACCAGATTTTTACGGTCAATTTAATTTCAGTTTAAGTTATTCCTCATTGTCCTAACACGTTTCTAGCATCCAAATGATTCACCTCAATGAGTTTATAAGCGATTTTGCGCAGCTTTCAGTGGCTAGAACAGAGTTTTGCTGTCACGCTAAAGCTAACGACAACTAGCATGCTAACAGCGCACATCCACTTCCTGGTTCTTCAGATAAAACTCTTTATAATCAGACGCAGACGGCACACAGCGGTCTCATTTTGATCTCAAGAGTTGCTTTTACTCACTATATACTTTTAACCAACATGGAAGGAAATCAGGTGCATACTTTTTAAATAAAATGATTTGCAATATACTTTTAACATACTTAGCACTTCTTGAAAGAAGTGTAGTGTGTGGATTTAATTATTTTTCAAATGTTCTTATAAGGACTAGCTTTTTTTCAATGATTCAACTCTTTTGTGTAGGTATTCTCTGTCCAAATGAACATCTTAAGTACATGTTTGAGTATTTGTTTTATCTAAAGACAAATCTATTCATGTTTTTTTCCCCCTTTGGATTAATCATGATTTAGAACATCTTTATCCACGGTTTTCAGACCTGGTTTCGCTCTAACACAGGCCTCTAATAGTCCGGGTTTCGGATATGGTGTTACTCGAAAAAGCCAAATATTAGCTCGATGTGAAAAGTTTAAGAAACACCGCCTTAAGCCCATTCTAATCATTACAGTCGAAACACACTCGCCTAATCTCCCGGGGCCCCTTGTAGGCCGCTCCAGACCAGATTACGTCCTTTTCCTTGATTTAAAATGTGTGAATGGCCCCCGGGATTAAAATAACAGTCGAGAAAGAATTAAACGCAGCTCAAACCAATAAAGTGGCTGAAGGAACGCGACATGAAAGACCAGGAAACTGTAAACCAGACTACTGTTACTTCAAAGTACAATGTGCAATTAGCAGCAGAGGTGGAAAATGGAAGACGCAAAAATGTTTGTTAAATATTAGTCGAGCGTTTTTGTGGTTTGCTTTAGCAGGACAGAAGTTTGTAGGCTGTATTCCTGTCACGACAAACCCAATTTCGTTACCTCAGCTGTAAGGATAAGACTCGATATGGATTAAAGTCGGTAGAAAAGCAGGCGGCGCTAACATCAAGGTAGCATTTAGCCCGCGGCTGCCGTTAGCATTCTTGAAGAACTATACACTTTTGGGCTGGTGGAGTTTAAAACAGACAACAACATAACTCTAACAGTGGGTGATGGAGTTGTAAATGAACTCCAACTGGTCCAACGGTATCTACGACAACAACAACTACAGCAACAGACGTACGTTTCTTTAAGATACCATTTGGTCTTCGAAGTTTTGATGGCCATGGGTTTGATGAAAAATTAGGAACGTTGCCAGTAACAATTCAAAACATAATATCTCTTGAATAGTAAAAAGTCCACAAAATAACAGGAAGTCAAACGACTGAAACGCATGGATAGATGAAGACCATTTTATTCAGGTAAAGTTCAGATCACGGCTTGATACTACCGTATTTTCCAGACTATAAGTCACACCCTTTTTCATAGTTTTTGCCGGGGTGCGACTTATACTTATATTTATACTCATATACATGTGTATCTACCTCTGTATCTACCTGCGTTGCATCAATGAAATTTCCCCATGTGGGACAATAAAGGAATATCTTATCTTATCTTATCTTTAATACTTATACTCCGGAGCGACTTATATGTGACATTATTTGTTATTTTCACACTTGCAACTGCATTTCATACTCCAGTGCAACATATATATGTTTTTTTCTTCTCTATTATGCATTTTTTGGCAGGTGCGACTTATACTCCAGTGCCACTTATAGTCTGGAATATACGGTACTTTAGTTAGGATCAACATCTATTATTGTATCGATTTTTCTGACAGCGGTACAAGAAGTTTTACATATGGTAGGTTTAGGCTCCATTGGATCAAACACTAAACTGCAAAATCCCACTCATTTACTTCCATTAGCAATAGGCTAGCTGTCTTAGTGCTAATTTGAAATCGCAATAATAAACGGCTTTACACGAGTGAAATAATAAGGGCTGCGTAATTCTGAAATGATTAAAAGTCAAATTATTCGAACGCAAGATTCAGTTCTTTTTGAAATCCCGGAGAATGGAGCTAATGTTGCTAATCCAATTGAAATGTCACAGGAATTATTGGTGAAGAACGTTTGATTATTGTAACTGTAAAACCAGAATGTGTGCAAGAGAAACCCCCATTTGTGTACATTTGGGTCAGGGCTATAGCCAAATCTACCGGCGTTTGTTCAAAAGTTTTGTAGAAGCCCATCCTAAAGGGTAGACCACGAGCACTCTTGACAGAAACGGGGATAAACTGCATGAATTACATGAAGAAAAGTGAAGAAAAAGGTCTTGTCTTGTCATTTTTCTGAACCCACATTCCCATTGGATCCTTGAAAAGCATCTAATTTCGTAAACTATAGACTATACTATAGCTTGACCCCTTGAATATTAGGCTATTTCCAATGCGCTTGCTGAAACAACAATGGGTTTCACTGTCCCGCAAAATGAAATGCTGCTAGCAAACATCGCTACGCTCAGCTAAAAACAGTGTTGGTTACGATCTTACATTTCACCGAAACAACAACAAACATTGAGTAAAATGCAGGTTTTAAGATAGGATTTGAAAACACCTCGTCCAAATCATTTTGTCCGGGCGTACGGGGGCAGACTAGGCGAAAACGAGTAGCTTCGGCATTCTCCGGACCACGGCTCGGCAGCCAATCAGAGCCAAGCATGCAAATGTTCACTTCTCACTACTGTCAAACGCTTCCCGGCCGATTTAATGATAACGTTCCCTTTTTTTCTAAGATTTATTGATAAAAAATGGCCGTCCCTGCACTCGAAAATGCCCGTCCACATTTTTAAATACCCCGTCCAAAATACGGAAAGAGATGTTTTCGTTTGTCTATTCAACCTATGCGGTCATGCCATAATTATTACTATTATTAGCTAATTATTGGAACTAGCCAATGTAATCCCTCCGTCGTTTCAAAGCCTGTTGTTATGTAATTACGTTTTTTGGTTGGCTGTTTCTTTGGATTCAGATCCAAGCAGCTTTATCAAAGTAAAAGGGTTCGACAGGCAACGTTAGAGCATGTCATTCAAAGTGTCGTACATTAAATAGGTTTAATTTCGTCTAGACGTGGCTAATAAAAAGCTTTTAATTTAGCCGTCTTTTCATTTCCACAATTACATTTGCTCCATTTGCATTTTAACCGCTGACAGTTCTATCTATTTAACATTAGAATCCATATAATTGAATTAAAAGTCAATTTCTCGTTACAAATGTCATCTCTTATTAGCGTAGCCTTCTTCTGAACTACGTCCGAAGCTAGCGGGCGCAACGTTAGCGTCCCAATTTATCGACGCAAACCGAAAGATATTTATCCCAATCCTTCACCTTTGCCCTCTCACTAATTAACTTCTCGAAAATCTTAAACGCATTTGACGCGCCGCGCTCTCAGCAGATAGTGCTTCAAGCTAGCCTCCGCGCCACTAACTCCGCGCCGTCTCGAGCCATCGATTTTAAGTCGCGGAAATCTATTAGGCTAAAATTAAGCTTCAAATCTTAATCTAATATATATGAAAAAGTGGACACGGCGCTTGAACGCAGCCGCGGAGGAGATAGCGCTTAAGCTAGCATGTCGCGTGCTAATCCGAGACGCGCATTAATCATCGATCGGGTCCGCCGGCTGTATAATTGATATGTAAATAGCATGTTTAACCTCTATTTACATGCTATGAGAGCGCGCTAGCACAGAGAAGAGCGAGTGGGAGTGCGAGAGGCATGTGGGAAGCGCGAGGGGGGTCGGATCGTAGTTACAAAAGAAGTTAATTAAAAATGAAAAAAGGAGGAAAAGAGAGAGGGAGAGAAGAGGAGGAGGAGGAGAAGAGAGGTGGAGGAGGAGGACAGGAGGTGGGGGCCGGTGTTTTATTGAAAACTGGTGGACAAACAGTGTGTAATTGGCTGGGGCCGCGGGGGCTAAAATGCAGGTTCAAAGACAGGAGGAAGTCGGAGGGAGAAAGTGAGAGAGGGAGAGAATGAGCAAATTAACGGATGGAAGGAGGGGGGGGAGGAGGGGGAGAAAGTGTTGACTCAGAGAAAGACAAAGATGCGAGGATAAAGGATAAAGTGTGGGCCGGGCGGGGTCAGCGCGGCGCTCCGGAATGATCCACACTCGAAACTACCGAGAGAGAGAGAGAGAGAGAGAGCGTGAGGTAGGTCCAGTCTGTAAGAGAGAGAGAGAGAGATAGAGAGAGAGAGAGAGAGGTAGGTCCAGTCTGTAAGAGAGAGAGAGAGAGAGAGAGAGAGAGAGGTAGGTCCAGTCTGTAAGAGAGAGAGAGAGAGAGAGAGAGAGAGAGAGAGAGAGGTAGGTCCAGTCTGTAAGAGAGAGAGAGAGAGAGAGAGAGAGAGAGAGAGGTAGGTCCAGTCTGTAAGAGAGAGAGAGAGAGAGAGGCAGGTCCAGTCTGTAAGAGAGAGAGAGAGAGAGAGAGAGAGAGGTAGGTCCAGTCTGTAAGAGAGAGAGAGAGAGAGAGAGAGAGGTAGGTCCAGTCTGTAAGAGAGAGAGAGAGAGAGAGAGAGAGAGAGATAGGTCCAGTCTGTAAGAGAGAGAGAGTGAGAGAGAGAGAGAGAGAGAGGTAGGTCCAGTCTGTAAGAGAGAGAGAGAGAGAGAGAGAGAGAGAGGTAGGTCCAGTCTGTAAGAGAGAGAGAGAGAGAGAGAGAGAGAGAGGTAGGTCCAGTCTGTAAGAGAGAGAGAGAGAGAGAGAGAGAGAGATAGGTCCAGTCTGTAAGAGAGAGAGAGAGAGAGAGAGGTAGGTCCAGTCTGTAAGAGAGAGAGAGAGAGAGAGAGGTAGGTCCAGTCTGTAAGAGAGAGAGAGAGAGAGAGAGGTAGGTCCAGTCTGTAAGAGAGAGAGAGAGAGAGAGAGAGGTAGGTCCAGTCTGTAAGAGAGAGAGAGAGAGAGAGAGAGAGAGAGAGAGAGAGAGGTAGGTCCAGTCTGTAAGAGAGAGAGAGAGAGAGAGAGAGAGAGAGAGAGGTAGGTCCAGTCTGTAAGAGAGAGAGAGAGAGAGAGAGAGAGAGAGAGAGAGGTAGGTCCAGTCTGTAAGAGAGAGAGAGAGAGAGAGGTAGGTCCAGTCTGTAAGAGAGAGAGAGAGAGAGAGAGAGGTAGGTCCAGTCTGTAAGAGAGAGAGAGAGAGAGAGAGAGAGAGAGAGAGAGAGAGGTAGGTCCAGTCTGTAAGAGAGAGAGAGAGAGAGAGCGAGAGAGAGAGAGAGAGAGGTAGGTCCAGTCTGTAAGAGAGAGAGAGAGAGAGAGAGAGAGAGAGAAAGGGGGAGATTTTGGGAGACGAAAGACCCCAAAATCCAGGGAAAATTTTCACATTTCTCAAAAAAATCTACAGTTTTGTTCAATTTGTAAAATAAAATAAATACAAAAATCACACAATCATGTCTAATTAATAAGAACTATATATATACTTTGGAACACACTGCCGAGAATGTTCCACAGTATGGCATTCTTTCTACTTAGTTGGGAAAATGCCGTCAGAACCATTTACTGGTCTGATCTGTGAAAAGCGAGCCTCGAAGAATGCATGTTTTTCCAAGGTAGTTTTGGGCATTAAACGCACCCTTGATGTCTTGAAAAAAATAAATACAAATAATGATGGTATGAGCAATTGAGAAAATGTTTATTATTGATTGCTAGTACTGTATTTTCCGGAGTATAAGTCGCACCAGCCAAAAAATACATAATAGAGAAGAAAAACATATATAAGCTGCACTGGAGTATGAAATGCAGTTGCAAGTGTGAAAATAACAAATAATGTCACATATAAGTCGCTCCGGAGTATAAGTATATAAGTATAAATATAAGTATAAGTCGCACCCCGGCCAAAACTATGAAAAAAGGTGCGACTTATAGTCCGGAAAATACGGTACATCTTGATTAGTACATTAGTACATTAAGAGCTACATCATTGTGGTATTAATGTTTATAAAATTATTAACTGGTCCATTTTAATTTTGTTTAATTGATAACCCCCTTTTACGCCACTCAGAATGTCTAAGTTTGCAACTAAAAATTGTTTATATCAGTATACCTTATTTTCCAGAATATAAGTCGCACCTTTTTTCATAGTTTTGGCCGAAGTGCGACTTATACTTACATTTATACTTATATACTTATACATTTTATATTTATATTCTTATTAAAAAAAAATTCCAAGCATGTCAGTAAATACAAATAAGTGTCACCAAAACAAAAATTCTAGAAAGATTCTTGGTTTCTTCTTCACTTTACTACTTTTTTCTCAAAACCTCATTATAGTTTTGGATTTGTCCAAAAGTCACTTCCTTGAACTTACTCCCAGTTTTACACAAATTCCTGCATTTGACAAACGCGCTCCGGCGTTAGAACAGAAAAAAAAAAGAACGCACTCTCGTCCGGAGTGTAATTAAAACTCTTCCCTTTGCACGTTCTCTCCATCGCCCATAGCTCCCTCTCTCTCTCGCCCTGTCGCCGCCGCTCAGGTAAATAAGAGGCTCGGCTTATTAGCATTTGGTCTTAGCTGAGTCAGGGTTATCCAATACTCAAGAGGACCACGAAAACTGTCCATCCTCATCTCTCTCTCTCGTCTCTCTCTTTTCTCTCCACTCTTTCCCTCTCTCTCTCCCTCTCTCTCCCCCTCTCTTCTCTCCTCCCTCCCTCTTCCCTCTGATTGAATGGATGCTAAAGGTTACGACCTGTTTCTAAACGCCGCGTGGTTCTCAGCATTAATCAAATAGCAGTCGGGCCGACCTTCACGCGTGCTCGCCGAACACGCATACGCTTAAAAGACGGGCGCAGGGGGGGGGGGGGGGGGGGTGAGAGGGAGGAGATAGGGGGTTAGGAGATGCGGGAGAGGGGGGGAGAAAAACATGGGGACATGCAAATACCGGGGCTGACCCACACAGCAGGTGAACGGGATTATTCACAGTCGGAACACCGTATGAAAGAACGGAGGGAGGGTTTGGACTGGAAAAAAGATTGTGATGTTTTAAAAATTTAATTACCGTATTTTCCGGAGTATAAGCCAAAAAATGCATAACAGAGAAGAAAAAAACATATATAAGTTGCACTGGAGTATGAAATGCGGTTGCAAGTGTGAAAATAACAAATGATATCACATATAAGTCGCTCCGGAGTATAAGTATATGAGTTTAAGTTGTACCCCGGCCAAAACTATGAAAAAAGGTGCGACTTATAGTCCGGAAAATACGGTAGAAGTGTGGACATTTGAAATATTTCCAGACGAATCAATGTTTGAGAGAAGTGCTCTACCAGTAGAAACTAAGAATCACACTTTTTTGTGTTATATGTGCCATTTGTTCTTGTTTGTTGGAATTTATTTCATTAAAAAAAAAAAAGATTTTGAGATATGTTTTTCAGCAAAAAAACCCTTAGAAATATTTGGCATTGCTTCAAAAGTAAATCATATTATAGTCAGAATTATAAACAATTTCTTGATGTATTTGATCAATTATTGATTGATTGACTGAGATCTGCTGCGCGCTCGTCTCCTTGTCTCCTCGTATCTCCAGGCTCCTCCTCTATTCCTTCCGCGTCTCCCCTCCTTTCTTCCTCCTCCCTCCTCCTCCTCCTCTTCTCTCTCCTTATTTCTCCAGGCTCCTCCTCTCTTCATCTTCTCCTCGCTCCTGCTTTCTTCTCATCTTCCTATCCTCCTCTTCCTCCTCTCCTTTCTCCTCCAGTGCATCTATTGTTCCTTCTCTCCTCCTTTCTACTTTCTCACTTTCTCATCCTCTCTCCTCCTTTCCCCACCTCCTCTGCTCCTCTCTCCCGCTCTCATTCGCTCTTCTTTCACCCTCTGTCATACTCCTCTCTTCCTTCACTCTTTTCGTCTCCTCTCACATCCACTGCCCTCCTTTATTCCTTCTCCTCCTTTCACCTGATCTCTCCTCTTCTCGTGTCTGCTCTCTCCTCCTCTTCTCACCTCATCTCTCCTCTTCTCATGTCTTCTCTCTCCTCCTCTCTCTCTCCTGCTCTCTTCTTCTCACCTCATCTCTCCTCTTCTCGTGTCTGCTCTCCTCCTCTTCTCACCTCATCTCTCCTCTTCTCATGTCTGCTCTCCTCCTCTTCTCACCTCATCTCTCTTCTTCTCGTGTCTCCTCTCTCTCTCCTCCTCTCTCTCTCCTGCTCTCTTCTTCTCACCTCACCTCCCCTCTTCTCGTGTCTCTTCTCTCTCTCCTCCTCTCTCTCCTGCTCTCTTCTTCTCACCTCATCTCTCCTCTTCTCGTGTCTGCTCTCCTCCTCTTCTCACCTCATCTCTCCTCTTCTCGCGTCTGCTCTCTCCTGCTCTCTCTCTCCTCTCCTCCTCTCTCTCCTCTCCTCCTCTCCTCCTCCTCTCACCTCCTCTCTCCTCCTCCTCTCCTCCTCTTCTCCTGTGTGTGGTCGTAAGTGTGACATCTGCATCGTTGGCTAAACAGCTTGAGAATATGCTGATAAAAACAACGCCGGCAGCCAAATTTACAGCGCCTATAAAACACACAAACACACCGCGAGCGCTTCACGGGGCGTATTACGGCGGGATTTACGGCTTGTCTGCTGTGAGCGCGCACTTTATGGCACTTTACAGGGCAGCGCGGTGTGTAAGCAACGACCACGCACCCGCGATATGAATATAATATTTTATTTTGTTTTGGTCCCAATTAAAGTATACGGCGGGATTTGTCCTTTTCTCTCTCTCGTGCAGCTGTTAAAGACTTCTGCCCCGGAAATGATCGCAGCGGTTAATTGCGTACGGCGTGTTTGGCGCCGATACGACATTCTTTTGGGCATCGCACGTTTTTATTTCAGTCCAAAATAAGACACACTATTCTCATTCAAAATTACATTCAAATATTTGTCATTACACAATTCATTTTTCATTTAAGAGGGGCAATTGTGACAGTTAGAAGCTACAAACTTTTTGGACAAATTATGTATCATTTATACCGTATTTTCCGGACTATAAGTCGCACTGGAGTATAAGTCGCACTAGCCAAAAACATGCACAATAGAAGAAGAGAAGAAAAAAACATATATAAGTTGTACTGGAGTATGAAATGCGGTTGCAAGTGTGAAAATAACAAATAATATCACATATAAGTCACACCGGAGTATAAGTATATAAGTAAATATATATGTTTCAGTCGCACCAGCCCAAAAATGCATAATAGAGAAGAAGAAAACATATATAAGTTGCACTGGAGTAAGAAATGCGATTGCAAGTGTGAAAATAACATATAATATCACATATAAGTCGCTCCGGAGTATAAGTATAAGTATAAATATAAGTATAAGTCGCACCCCGGCCAAAACTATGAAAAAAGGTGCGACTTATAGTCCAGAAAATACGGTACTGCTTTGGCACCTCATATTTTGGAACATAAAATGATCCTGTATTAAAAGACTTTCCATCAATCTGCGCTCGCTCATGTGGGTTTGGTATTAGCTCGACATCTACTGGCAGCAGAGGGAATTACCGCGAACAAAAGCAAACAAAACAAGAGCCAACCGTTTAAGCAACGTTCCCCGGCATGCTAATATGAGCAAGCCTTTAAGTCCATAAAGCATCAGGGGATGATTTATGGACTTAAAAACTAAATTTACCCTTGACATCACAATCTGGAGGGAAATTGAATCAGTACTTGTAGACTTGTGAGCGCGTAACAAAAGGTGAATATATCAGTGGGCAGTCCCGGCTCGGATCAAACGCACAAAACAAGTCAATTTAACCCTTTAGATTGGACCCTATACATTTATGAAACAGATGCAGGTACAAACCATGTAATAAATCACCTTGAATCAAGTTAAAGTTGCATAAACAGTGAAGACAATTTGTGCCAGAAGCTGTTTGAGTTGAGAGGAAATTGCCCATAGAAATAATAACATAGTTTTGCGATGTACTACGGCTACATGGCAACCGTTTTATTCTGCACATATATTCATCAGAAGTACCATTGTTTTGTCGCTCAGGAAATGTTCACTTTATGACCCGCGCAGTAATATAACAATAAAAACCCTTTATTAATAGTTGTAATAGAAGTCACTGACGTTGTCAAATGTATTAGTTTAACAGAGAAGAAGAGACAAAAGTGATAATATTAGGCTAAACTTGTTGCCGGTCCGTGATGCGTGAAGTGTTGGTTGTATTGACTTAGAAATATGTCTCTGGTTCAGTTCATGTTGGTGTTTACACAGGAGTTTTACTGCTTCCCTTTGAACCCACAGACCTCTGTTAGACAAACTCTACTAATGCCACTACTACTGTGCAACACGGGACCATCAGGGGCCAGTGCTGTGTGCTTTTTTACATTTAAAAAACCCTGTAGTTTCCTTATGTCTAGTGTTTTTGTGATGCTAGTTTTAAAGTGTCTTTTTCGGGCTTGAATAAGAAACCAAAATCTAGAATTTTTGTTCTGTTTTGGTATTTATTTGTATCTACTGACTTGCTCTAAATGAAATAAAATCAATAATATCAATACAATCAGTAAATGCAATAAATACAATAAATAAAAATAAAAATTAATACAATTTATACAATACATACACTAAATACATTAAATACAAATACAAATACAATAAATTGAATAAAAACAATAAAATAAATACAATAAATAAATTCAAGGAATTAAAATTAAAATTATAAAAATAAATAAATAAATAGATAAAATAGATAAAATATATGAAATAGATGAAATAGATAGATATTAGCATTGTGTTTGTAACAAAAAAGGCATACATATTTATTATAGGAGTAATCAAAACAAAACTAAATATTTATGCATCAAAAATAAAAATGGTCCTTTTTCATTTCACTCCACTTGTCTGTCCATGGAGAAAGAAAGTGGTATACCCTGCACCTGAAACGTTACATAGTGTAACTTTAATTTTTCCCAATCACAAAACCTGTAGTTGTCCTGGAGTTGACCGAGATTGGCAAAGAAAAGCACTGAACCCCTTTTTAAATACACTTGCCTTATTACATCTAAATACAGGCCCTTATCCCTCGTTGTTATCAGCGTCCGTTGTGTTAGTCGAGTGTGGGGCTGTGAGAATCGGCCACAGGAAGTCGTTAAATACAGATAAACTTGTACAGTGCGTTTTTAAAAAGTCGTTGGCCCCACTGTGCTCTGTTTACAGCGGCCAGTATCTGCAGCTCTTAACCTTTTATTAGAGCCTCGGCCCACGCAGGGTAAATTTAGATTTGGTTTGGGACCAGGCACCGACGCACAGGGTCATCAGCTGGACACTTCCGAGGCAAGAGTGAGTTCGCTAAACAAAGTCAGGAAAACGGAAACGATTTGGAAGTGGTTAGTTGGGGTTTTGACGTTTTCTTGACATGCAGTGCCAAATAAAAGCATAAACAGCCAGGAGCATAGTTTGTTGAAATATTTTAGCTGCTTTTTTGAACAGGGATTAATATTGGCAAGTTTCATTGTTGAAGTCATTATTGTAACACCCAACTTAATTTTTTTTAGTTTTCCCGCATAGGATAACCCTTATTCGTCCCACAGTGGGGACATTTTAATGCAAGAAGACAAGAACTGATGCAATATAATAAGAAGTATCAAAAATATGCAAGATATACTATGAAACTGTCAATACGGTTGGTTGTAGCTTTCCCAATAGCTTTCCATTAGCTTTCCAATAGCTTTCCAATAGCTTTCCTATAGCTTTCCATTAGCTTTCCTATAGCTTTCCATTAGCTTTCCTATAGCTTTCCATTAGCTTTCCATTAGCTTCCCAGTAGCTTTACAATAGTTTTCCAATAGCTTTCCAATAGATTTCCATTAGCTTTCCAATAGCTTTCCATTAGCTTTCCAATAGCTCCTAATATTCTTTGCCTATAGTTTATTAACAATATGTGAATAAATTATGCTACGGTGCACTAATTCTGCCCCATTGTAGATTGAAATTACCAATATGTAGGTTTCAAAGTTATACATCATGTTCTTATAAGTTCCTACAGTTCATTTTCAAAACACTGCGTAATACTCACTAGGAATGTCTTCAAATGGTAATAATGCGTTTTGTTTTGACTCTAAATCAGGAAATCGCAGGAAGAGCAGAAGTCTGTGGAACTTGAGACGACTTGAGAGGATTCGCACGCATTCCAGTCAAAGCTCCGAGTTTAGACACAACCAAACTGTGGCTGATCTGCGTTTATCTGGGCCGCGATAATTCAATTAAAGTCACATTAAGTCTGTAGCCTCCACGCAAAATAACGTCAACACAAACCAGTGAGAGTCATGTGTCAAATGTTGCTTCAGCTTCGAGTTTATGCTGGATTTGAGAGGCATTTTATACTTTCATTTTACATAAGCACATTTCAGGCATTCGGGGAGAAACATTCTACTTCATTTTGTACTGAAAAAAAAAGAGAATTCTGTTTATTTTGAAGGAAATATTGTTTTGTTATAAGTTTAATTTGAGATAATAATATGTCTTAAAGCTGTAATACTTGACCTTTTTCTTGTAAATGTGTTGAATTTACCCCTTTTGTATTGTAAAAGCAGCAATTGACACCGTGACAAAATCAGACCGCTGTATGCTGTCTTCCTTTAATTGTAAAAAAACTGTATTGAGGCGTATTTATTTTGGATGTTTCTTCAGCTTCAAGTTTATGCTAGATTTGAGAGGCATTTTATACTTTCATTTTACATAAGCACATTTCAGGCATTCAGGGAGAAACATTCTACTTCATTTTGTAAAATCAGACCGCTGTATGCTGTACGCTTTAATTGTACAAAATTGTATTGAGGCGTATTTTTGGCGGGGATTAATTACTACCACATTTTACTGTATTTATTAAATCAAATTATTATTAAATTATATTTTACCAGTTTTTATGACATGATTTCCAATATATTAAGATATTATGGTGGAGTACCTCAGGTCTCTTAATTTGGGCCGTTCATATTTATCTAATGGTTCACCCAGATACAAGTGAAATTTTATTCACTAAATCACCAAAGTTTTACCTAAAATTATATATATCGGAAAACTTGAAGACAGTTCAATAAATATCAGTTATTTTTTAAACTCTTGAACAGTTTTACTAGAGTTTAACTTAACAGAATAGGGCCTTCTTTTTCATACCCCATCACAGCATTAGCCTTCTTTCCCATCATCCGTTTATATTGACCATGGCGCTCGGTTTGTCCCTGGCTGCCTCCTCAAGCGTGCGCCCCTCATAATAACCTCTATAATAACTTGGGTAATACTATGAATAATGCGCTGGTTTGGTTGGTAAATGAAGTCTTCTCCCGTTTAATCTTTACTGTCATGTTTGGAAGGTCGCCATAAATCACTGCGTTGTTCGTTTTAATAAGATAAGTTGTGTCAGAGATGCTTGAGTTATGGTTCGGAAATTGACCTCGGAGACAGGAGCATTGTTGTACCTTCAAACTGCTTGGCTCCAATGTGGAATATTGCCCTTAATCTATATAAATAAGCAGTTATGAGCAGATAATTGAGTTATGAAAACTTATATATGAGTTTGTAATGACTTAAGATCACAATAACACCAGTTAAAGTTGATGAATGGCTTGTTGATGGAAAAAAATGTGGAGAGAAATAGTAAAGGGCCATGGATAGTTTATTGAATAGATAAACTTAGGTGCTAGGTGCAGGTAAATAAGTTAATAAAGGGTTGAAGGTATGTCATATGTCCGTGGTGGAAGGTTGGCGAGACTTTTTTCTTTTTCTTTGTGGTTTTAAACAAGTATATAGTATACACTTTTTTTTTTGGTGTACCCCAAGGCTGTTTCTTGGCACCCTTTTAGTTCACATTAAAAAAATCGTACATTTTCACCGTGAAATGTTTAAACAATTTATAAATTTTCTTTAAGATGTTGAATTATAGAAATAATGTGGGAATTTTCACCTACACTATTTTTTCATTTCTGTTTCGTCATCAAAACAACACTTCCGGGTTGACTTCTCAGCGTCACTACTGAAAGCACATTTTCCAGGACATACATGAACAATCACAATGAATGTTATGCCTCTGTCCCTCCCCCCCATCTCTTTCTACTTTCTCTTCATGTCTCTTCTTTCTCTTCATGTCTCTGACCCTGTGTCTGTCTGTGGTCTGTGCCAGAAACCCCCACTACACTCCTTTATGGGCTTCTATTACAACATGCGATAGAAAAACACTGGAACTACATTTTACTTCGTCTATAACCAGAACTATAACAGGTCTTTGCTGACTTTAAAGCAGGTCTAAACTAGGACTACAGGATGTATTATAGGTGTTCATTTTGCCTGTTTTTAATAATCCTTGTATCTTTTAATACTCGCTGCTTCACTTGAAAACGAACCCAAAGTGTGACATAAGTTATAAGCAGTCTTAAAGTCTTTGGCGTGGACTTTAAACAGGGGCAGGTCAGTGTAGTTTGCCCTCTGCGTCTGGTCTTCTTCTCTGAGTCCTTTCCACCGCGGGTTCTTTCTGCCAGATTTCACGCTCCAGCTCCTCCTTTATGAGAGTGTCGCCGGTTATGTTAACATCGACAATACCACTACACGCCCGCTCGCTTGCACACGGACGGGATGGTCTGCGCTCACGAGATACGGGATCAAACGGAAAGTAATGGCTTACTCGGGAAATAAGAGTGTGATTAGGATGATTTGACATGGAAATAGCGATTATCGTGTTTAAACTGCACATGGAGTAGCGTGGTCAAAAAAGAACTACGCTAACATGCTAACTGATTCAAAAAAAATACAATGGATTGGGTATTGTTTCAGGAGTCAATATGAGCCTATAAATTAGCATTTTTTTGCTGGCCGTCTTGTTTGGCTTGAACAATTTTTATAAAGCTGTTCTGTAATTACTGAAAAGATAAATGGCAGATACATAACCGCATTTAAAGCAGTTTTGTCACACTTAATTTTTTGAAAATTTGAAAAAGAAAAAGTTACACGAGAACTTCTGAATCAACTTTTATTACTTTGACTTCTGCAAACGTCACTGATCCACAAGGGCCATTACCTGGTCACTGTATATATATATAAATTACAAGGTTTATTAGCTCCTTTTGCAATAATATTCAGATATTGTGTGCCATATCTCTTGCATGTCAAAACAAGAATTATAATGTAGACAATGTAACTTTTTTATAATAAAAAAAAAAAGACATTTCAGAACAGACTTGCCGACAGCATCTGACTCGCTCTTTCATCCATGTCATAATTTTCCAATGGGAATGCTGTTAATGGGCTTAAATAGTCAGTACAATAAATAATCACTGGAGTAATAACCCAAAGTTAGTGGCATGTGCTCGCAGAATCGAGTGTGAGAGAAAAGCGAACATGTTTTGAGAACGTGTTTGAGAAAATACGAGTGCCAGAACGGTCTGGTCAAGTACACGGAGGTCTAATTTTGGCCCATGGGGAAAACCAGACTCTAGAACCAACAACACGCACTCAGATAAGAGGCTATTTATAGGCCGCGCTGATCCCATAGAGACGGCAGCGCTTTAAAGAACGTTTCAAATGCAGAGTACGGCGACGGCTTTACCTACACGATTTATCGGCGATCGCGGTCGAATCGTGATCGCAATTTGAGTGGCGAATCGCACTGACTGCAGTAAGATATGTCCTCTTTAAACAACAAAATGTACAGTTTTGTTCTGTGTAAAACGTCCTGGATGCCTGTAGTTTTTTGTGATTCTTGTGTTCGTTTAGCTGTTCACGTGAGATTTTTCATAAATTCTAATGCCCCCAGATGTGTTTAAAATATGAACTCTGGCCATCACGAACAAGTGGATGACGCAGACTGCACCGGCGACGAAGGACTGGACCGACACCAGAAAATCACACACGGACTCAACCTGGAAACGGACAAATGTAAAAGAATCCAAACTAAATGGGACAATTATTTAAACAACTTATGTGCCTTTACTTTTCTTCTCATGGGATGCACTTTTATTTATTTAACATTTATTTTCATTTTTGATTTTTTTGAAGATCTTATTTCTCTGGCCCTGCCCTTGTAAGTCTTTTTTTTTTGTGTCTTTATTTGTGTGTGTGTTTTTTTCATCTCTTTCAGTTTGAAAAAGAAGAAACAATATATATATATATATATATAAAGAACTCTAATTAAGGGTCGTCAAAAGTATCTAAACTAAATGATTCTAATTGATACTAAAATTACTATCGAAATTAGCCGCTCATTTGAGTATCAAGTATCAATACACAAAAAAATCACATAAAGAGGATATTATTTACCTTTCTTGGCCAGTTTAAGAATAATCTTGATCTTTATCAGAACTAGTTTAAGACCGCATTAGTAACACAAAGTAAAATTTTAGTGTATTGTCTAAAAAAAAGAGCGTTTTTTGTTTGTTTGTTCTTGTTGTCATTGTCGTATCAAGCCTATTGCTTAGTAACAAAGTCGAGTTTTAAATGTTAGCATCGTAACACTCTGAAAAGCATTGAACATAAATTGAATATTGTAATTGCACTTAGATATTTTCTCCAAAATGGTCAAGCCCTAGAAGGACATTAAACTTATTTATTATGCGTTTATTCAACTATATGTGTACGCTAAAACCAAATACATATACATACATGCACTCTTACTGTGAGTTGGCTTGGCTCTCAATTGAAATAGATTAATTTTATTATTTTGTTCTGGAAAATTCCTGGTAAAACACCTCTCCAGAACCATACCTTTTACAATAAACCTTTAAAAAACACTACATTAAATTGTCTTATTCTTTGTGTTTCCTGATACACAATAAAAGAACAATTTGAACACATTTTCCCCATTCAAAATACACAATATTTTGATTTTAAAATGCTTTTCGTCTTACTTTTTCACCATTCTGTAAAGTTTAGCGCACTTGTGTGAATAAACTTTTGTCCACGACTCAGGACTTGTCTTAATGCTGGACTTCCAAACCGAACGTGTCGATGTTTAACTCGGGCAGTGTCCAGAGCCTCCGCGGCTGCTGCGGCGGTGCTTCGGCGTAAAATGAGTCCCAGATGGGCGAGTGTCCGGCCCCTCTGACCTTTGACCTCTGCGCAAGATTTATGGTGGAAACGCCAGAGTTTCTTTCACTTCGATTCGTCCGTTCCTCCACAATGAGCACGACTTCTTCATTAATCAACCTCTCCCTCTTTTCCTCTCTTTTCTCTTTTCTTTTGTGTCTCTTCTTGTTGAAATGTGTTTAAAACGTACTTTTATTTAGTCTTTTATTATTTTATATTGTTTTGAATGAGTTTTTATTTGGTTTGTACGCATTTATTTATTTTGTATTTATATATTTTTTTACATATTTTACCTGTTTTTAGTTGGTAAAATGTGCTGTACAAATAAAGTTGGATTGGATTGGATTTAGGAGCAACAATTTACCCATTTTCCTCTCTTCAAATGTACTTTTTTCCCTGACATTTACTCCCATTCTTCCACTTTCATCTTCCCACTGTTATTGTTTAAATTCCTTACGGATTTGGCGGCCATGTTTGTAGTTTTTGATACGCTCTCTCGTTTTCGCCTTGTAAATATTTAGTCAGCGGGAAAAGGAGATTTTTCACATTTGGATTTGGTTTTGGCAGTTGTTTGTCCTGAGACAAGTGGCACAGTGGTTGAGTAGTACTTACAACCAGAAGGTAATGGATATTCTACTTCTGGGCAAAGGTTGAACGGCTGGTTAAATGCATTTTTTATCAATCATTATAGCTTTAAAGTCCTTGTGATTTTGCCCAACCGTGTATTAGACCTCCGTGTTTGCTCACGCGCAGGAGTCGGCGATATCGACTTGACATTCAGCTCGATAATATCGAGCTGAAGTATATTATACTTTGGGATTCTCTCGATGACGCTGAACTAAAACGCGTACTCGAGTGTTTCTGATGGTTAAAGTATGGCATAGAGCATAGACATAGACACAGAGTAGGCAGAACAGAGGCATAATGACATTCTTCCGTGATTATTTGCCTCGCACTTTCACGAAGGACAGCGATGCCGCACACTTGTCGAATTTCGGGAAAAAGTCGATACAAACGGAGGATCAGGTGTCACGTGATCAAACGGGGCTCACAGTGGAAACAAATACGTCAGGATAATGAGACGAGCATCTTTACGTGGTCTTATTTACAGCAAAAAAGAAATCTGTGGATCAAGTCGTACCTGTAAAGGCCGTAGGAGGCCCTGCTACAGTCATCGTAGCAACGGCGATGACAATGGCGACGATTCTACGATTTCTTCTGCGTTTCTGGCCCATCACCAAAATCCCCGCATCCAACATCAACATTGGAACCGTGCGACGTGAGGTTTTTGGAACGGCGACTCGGGGAAAATAGACACAACAGAATTACACTTTCCTTCCCCCCCGAAGACGCGAGGAGCGCCACGGACAATAAACACTCGTGAGAAGTGCTTGGGACTCGGGCCTCGTCTCCCCGAGAGACTTGCGGAGAGGGACAAATCGAGTTCAAAGCCTCTACTGCGCCAGCAATTCTTTATTACGACATTTTGATCGCTCTGCTACACAAATAAAGTAAAGCGCCCGTAGCCAGATGATATCGGTATCGTCCACGTCTACCAATGCATGGGTACGTTTGTTGGACTTGTCCCATTTGGCGTTTCTCTCCTTCGAACATGTGGGTCATTGCTGCACCTGTGAAGTTTTAGCCCCTCTCGTTCTCCCTCTTTCCCCCTCTTTTTCTCTCTCTCTCTCTCTCTCTCTCTCTCTCTCTCTCTCTCTCTCTCTCTCTCTCTCTCTCTCCCTCTCTCTCTCTCTCTCTCTCTCTCTCCACGTGTGAATTCGTTGTGTATTTTGTGTCGTTGTTTTCGGGGTGACCTACAAAACCCGCCACATCTGCTCCGCCTTCGTCCGCAGGCCCCCTTTTACGCTTCGAACGGCCATAAGATTATGACCAGAGAGCTTAGATAATCATCCAGCGATCCATTCTAGAGCATGGGACAGAAAAAAAGACAATTTCTTTACTTTAACGGGAATTTAAATGGCTCGGTAGAGGTTCAAGGATGCCAAAAGATGTGTAATTTGTCGGTAAAATCTCACAGTTTGGGTGGAGATCGGCGGTTGCCCTTTCGCTTGAGCGTCGCTTCGGAGTGAAACCATCCATAATATTAACAGAGAATGACATTGGTGTTGCCTAAACCGGGCCTGACTCATGTGTATTGTGTCTGCGCTTGATCCGCAAGACCTTATTAAAGCGACAGCGGTGCGAGACGAGAACTGGTCATCGGCCCATCTGTGTCTACTTTTTATTCAACTGCTTTTATTTATATGAAACGAGAGCGGATGAGAGAGCAGCGTGGAATCTGTGGCTTTCAGAGTCTTGAATGTGATGACGTTTTACTCCCAAAGGGTCTGTTTTCCCTTGAGAATTTGTCATTTTCCTAAAGAAGTCATAGTGTTTGGTATTAAGTTATACACTTTTACATGTGAACATTATTATTTACAATTTGTTCACTGTAATCAACTTGAGTCTGTAGATTTATTTGCGGCATTGTAACTTCAAAATGCGTTTTCAAGATCAGCCCTTAAAGTACAAGCTTGTACTTACAATATTTTGACAGTTTGTACTGACTTATTTGATAGTGTCTTATTCTAAAACTGATTTATTAAAGGTTTGAACTCCAAAAATATGTGACATTTGAATTTGTTTGATCTAGTTTTCACAAATGCTAAATGAGATATCCAAAATTGCCTTTTTTGTCAATAAAATAAATTTAAAAATTGCAACTTTGGACATTTTTTACACGTAAAATCTATGAAAAATGAACTTTCAAACGTATTATCTATAACATTTCCTGATCAAAACTGAAGAACTTCATTGTGACATTTCACTGCAAGTAGCGGATTTTCATTTACACTGTTATATTTTGAAAAATGGCTACACAACACAGACTGATGAAAATCTGGACTAAATGGGAGTCTTTTTTTGGACTGTATATAAAAATAAATAAAATAAATAAAATAAATAAAAAAAATAAAATAAATAAAATAAATAAAATAAATAAAATAAATAAAATAAATAAAATAAATAAAATAAATAAAATAAATAAAATAAAATAAAAAAATAATAAATACAAGTAATAGATCAAATTGATTAAATTGATCAAATAAATACAAGTAATACAAGTAAAAGCATTAATAGCATTAATAGCATTAATAACATTGATAACATTAATAAAATCAATAAAATAAAAATGTCTACTCAACATTTCGAACTCATGTCTATGGCTGAAAAGAATACAGATCTTGAAAAACATGCATACTTGAGCCAGGTCACTCTCTCCACAGATCAGACCTGTAACTTGACCTGTTGAAGCCTCCTGTCTCCATGGAGTAACATGAGTGTAATGCCACATTGTAGAACCCCCAATAGAAAAATGCACAGTGCACCTTTAAGGATCGTGTGGATTCAAGGCCGACAAACATACAATCAATATAAACTGCCCTTCTGACGACGTCTTCGACCATTCACTGTGAAACCTGCGACTAAAAACAGCAAAACTATCTTTCAACTTTAATTAAGAGCCCAAATGCTGACTTCACTAAAGCTGGTCAAGGCTGAGTCAGCACAGGACTACGGCATCACGCAGGGGCCAATAACCACGCTTATTGGAAAAAATAACAGCGCTAAGCAGGATTTAATGGGCCAGAGTATGTCATATTATTGTCTTCTAAAGTGACCTGCGTTTTAGTCAGTGTTTTAATGTAGTAGTTGTGGAAGTAGGATTTGTAATTGAATCTCCACTATAACAGAATAATTGTGGTGTCAAGTTGGCAAAATGTTTCTAAAATTATTTTCTTTTTCTTTTTTTTGATGGCGCTAATTGTGTCAGTGGTTTGTGAAATGCTTTTAAAGAAACTGGTTGACGTAGGTGCTAAAACTAAATGAAAAAGTTGAAGTTCGTGCATCCTTTAATAAGCACATACTATACTTCTGATTATATATGTTGTGAGGGAACCAATTAAACACATTAGTTAAAAAAATATTTGTTTTCTATTTCAGTCAAACTATGTTGTATACATTGATTTTTTTCTCTTATTTAAAAAAAAATCTTGTTCAGTTAACCCAATTTTTACCATGCCTATTTGTATTTTGTATTTTTTAAATTTTAAATATTTTTCTTTAATTTTCTTTTTAGATTTTTTTTTTTTTTTAAAGTTAATTCTTAGTTTAATTTTCCTTTTTACAGGTCGATACAGTTTTAGTATTTTCTGTGTAAATATGTCTTCATTCATGAATCAAATACATCATAATTCAGGCATGTCTTGAGTCGGCCGAGTATTTCTTTGGTCCTTTTGAACCTTTTGAACCTTCTGTGAATAAGACACGTCTGAGTTTTGGTCACCTCCGCCGGGTCATGTTTTCTTCCATAAAAAGGCAATGAGTGTCCCGGCATCAGACCGACCCGCCGGAGCAGACGGGGCAGGCGAGACGAGATGTGTCATGGAGACGGACGCTGGTGCTTACTGGAAACAGCTGAAGTCATCCAAGCCCCAGAGAGTCGCAATGAGCAGCAGACAAAAGGATTTCAAGTAGTTTTCGCCGGTCCTGACTGGAGTTCTGTAGAGTTGTTGCCGAAGGGTAAAAACAGCGTGTTAGCTTCAAAGTTTCGTGGATTTGTTTATTGTAAGGTTTGCGCAATGAGTCGGTCGAGTTGTTTCTTATTGTCAATGATCAGCTCGGTTCCGTTTAATCCTCTGGCGGTAAAACCATGTTGTTTTTGAGCAGAGTTTGGACTTTTTTCTGTTCTGATTAAAAGTCTGTTTTGTTCATGTTCAGGAAATGTACAATGACACAGTTGATAATATTAAGTATTTAGCCATCGCCTGCCATTTAAAGCAGAACTAGTGCAGGTTAGAGTGAAAGAGCTCCCCCTAAAGCTCGATTGTGAAAATACACTGTCAGAAAACAGACATACAAGTTTAAAGTTAAATTTTTTTCATTATTTTCATTTTTTTGATTGATTAATTGAATATAATTACATACAAAAACATTTATCATTGCCAGATATATTAAATAAAGGCTCAGAAAATACATATTTAACCATTACAGGCACTTACAAAGATGTCTAATACGTTCAAATGTCTTAGTTCTCCTTAAAATGAGTTTTAATGGTTTTGAAGATATTTTCACTATAACCTAGTGTCACTTTAAGAACTGCTTGATCATTTTAAATAATCACGCTGTTTTTTTAACATACCGTATTTTCCGGAGTATAAATCGCACCAGCCAAAAAATGCATAATAGAGAAGAAAAACATATATAAGCTGCACTGGAGTATGAAATGCGGTTGCAAGTGTGAAAATAACAAATAATATCACATATAAGTCGCTCCAGAGTATAAGTATATGAGTATAAATATAAGTATAAGTCACACCCCGGCCAAAACTATGAAAAAAGCTGCGACTTATCGTCCGGAAAATACGGTATTTACTTTGCCATCTTCTTATGCTAATATTAACACTTCTCCCGTGTGTGATCTTCTGGCGTGGCGGTGGTCTCACTCAGTCCTGTGGGTCTTTAACGCCCGCTGACACTGCGGCTGCTGCTCCACTCCTGTCGTTTTGCATTAAACACCGTGCCATCTGGAGCATAGTGTCCAGGTACTGCACCACAAATGACCTCGGAATAAGTAAGGATGAACCAAAACGTCTTACAAGTGCTGTTTTTCACCATTTTGGCTTCACCTAGCCCTGGTATTTCATATTTCGTCACTGTAAAAGCAGACATAAGTAGCTCTGCCTTCGTCTCTGTACATAATTGCCTTTGTTGCCAGCAGGGGGCGCATGGACTGGAGTGAAGCGGCAACAATCTGTAGCTAATAGCAAGTGAAATCGTAAACTTCATCGATCCACATGGGAAACTACTTTGTTGTCAATCAATCGAAAGAGTCACGTGAGATCGTCAATTATTTGGGAGGGTTTTTTTGAGTCCACAGTCGATCCTTTGGAAGTAAAAACGTGTAAAAAATTCACCCGCTGCAGATGTGTTTGTCCGATAATAAAGTAAGAGCTGAAAGCAGCGCTCTGATTGGCTGCGCTTGGGTGGTCCACCCCAGTCTCGCTTCGTTTCAAATATCAGTTCTATAGCTACAAGCTTCCAAATATTAATACATGTGGATAATAAACGATGTTTTCTAAAGGGTTTATGAGCGCTATAGGGACGAGTTACACGGATTCTAAACTTCCGGTTTTGTAGTGTAAAAATACGATATTTCAGCTTTAATTAACCTTAATTAAGCATTAACAAAGACTCAATTTATAACAAACAAATGGTTTAAGACATACTCAGTCGTGGTACTTAATTAAGGTGTTGTTAGGGTTTTAATTAAATTGTCGCTAAGCCTTAATCATGCTTATTTGTTCATCATGATTTCCGCCTTTGTTCATGCTTAATTAAGGATATTAAAAGTGCAGTTCTTCCAGAGCGTTACCACCTTTAACTACACGTGCTGCGTCGTCGAGCGCCCTTCAATCCAAGCCGCGGCGCCCGGTACGCTCCTCACCAACAGACGAAGTGAAGATATCCCCGCGCTTATTGCCGAATGACAAACAATAAAGTAATTTCCTCCCAAACAGTAATCTGCTAATTAGCTCCGAGATCCAGGAGCGGGAGCCATACATCACAGCCCAGCCACCGCAACAATAAAAACTGCTTCTTCCAGCTTTTTTTTTACCCCCTCCTTTCTCCTCCACCTCTCCTTCTTTTTTCTTTTATTTTGGCACGGATTCCGCTCGCTTCTAATCCCGGGCCACAATTATCGGTCTTTACGCATCGATCGGCTCCCCCTGGAGGTGTGGAGGTGACGCGGCGGACGTTCGCAGGTCGATCCAGGGACATAAAGTGAAAGATGCGAAGGCGCTCGCTGTGATTAAGTGTGTCTAAATGAGGCTAGTTTTCGACGTTAATGTGTTTTTTATAAAGGGACGGTTTATGGCGCGCCACCTGTATAACTTTACGAGCCGTTATCAGCGGGACAATAGCGGCGTTATTGCAGATGTCGGGCCGCGCTGCCGCTTCAAAGTACAATGGCGTGGAAAATTACGCCCGGGTATTTTGTTCACACTTTTGATGCTGTTCTGGTTTGAGGTGGGCAATATATTAGAATGTGGATGATATTGTGAACGTTGTTTTGAAGTTATGCCAAATTTCAATATCGAGTACAATTAAAGTGTAATTAAAAAAATATTAAACAATTTAAAAAAGCTACAAAAAAGGCTGTTTTAAAAAAAATATTAAAAAATAAGGATATAAGGTGATATTTCTGCACTTTTGTTATTCATTTGACAGACAATTCACATTTGTCTGATTATTAAACCTCAGCTTAACACAGTCATGTTTTAACACATTTCTATGGATTGACGTAATAATAATAATAATAATAATAATAATAATAACTTTTATTTATATAGCGCTTTTCAGTGACCCATATATTACCAATACCAATATTGTCTGAATATTATAATCAGCATACTAGGGGAAAAATATATTATCTATAAAAAATAATTGAGACACTCTGGTTCAACTATTAGTAAATAAATACATAATTAATAGAAAAATATATATTTAAGAATAAAATAAATAAAATAAATAAAATAAATAAAATAAATAAAATAAATAAAATAAATAAAATAAATAAAATAAATAAAATAAATAAAATAAATAAAATAAATAAAATAAATAAAATAAATGAAATAAATAAAATAAATAAAATAATTAATATAAAATAAATACAATACATACAATACATACAATACATACAATACATGCAATACATAAATAAAATACAATAAATTAATACAATTATTTGGTTGAAATTGATTTTGATCGACCAAAATTGGTCCTTGTTTTAGTCGACTAATCGATCAGCAGAACATGTTTTTAGTCAACCAAGAATTTTGTCATCTAGTTAAAAACAGATATTTCTTCATGTCTTCACTGAAACGCTGCAAAGGATCTTGGTCCATGTAGTTATTTCCTCTGTTGCTGTAACAAAACAATGCATTAAAGCAGATAATTCACTTGTTTTTCTCTTATTAATGTGCCACAGAGACAGCGTAATGTGTAATGAGCTGCATCGTATTTCCCGTTTTACTTTATATCACGCGTTGTGGAAGAATAAAATAGAATTAAACGCTCACGCTTTCAACCACCCAAAAAAACTGCCTCCCATTAACAACCCCGCAACATTACTGTAAAACTTTACCACTCTTCCAATGTTTATCATTTTTACAGTCTCTCCATTTACGATATTGGATGTTTCTTTTTTCCTTTTTTTTTACAACCGTACATGGGCCGAGCGACCACCGCGACGGCGCAGCTCCACACAGAACTCCTCTCATCGTGTAAATCTGCAATAATAACAATAATAATAGTGTCTTTATGAACTGGAGGAGACAGCTGTGACCGGAGTTTAAACTAATATTGGTTCAGCTGTTTCTGCCGTGCTCTGGTCATAAAACTGGGCTTACCGCCGTGATCCGGGCTTAGGTCGGAACCAAGGTTCTGTGCGTCCCGAGTCTGCGCGGCGGTGGATGGTATTCGGAACGTCACGCCGGGCTGTAAAGGTCGAGCAAGAGGTCGCGGCGCGAGCGGGAGACCGCCCTCTGCTGGCGGGGAGGGTTCGGCGATCGCGCGGCCGGATTAAAAATTTTAATCCGGCCGCGCGATGCGTTTTCGCGTGACGTTTAATTTGAAGCGGTCGTTTTTTTGTAAGGAAGTCAAAGTAAGATGCGTGATTTTAAATGTGTCGAAGCAAAAAAAAAAAATTAAATTAAAAAATCTATAGGTTTGATGGTTTGAATTGCATTTTTCACACATCCAGAAGCATTAATATTTGAGAAAAGACTTAAACTGATTTAATGATTTGTAACCTTTAATAAAATGCTGTCTGTAACGTCTAAACTACATTTAAAAATGTACATCAACATCAACAACTGTATGACTTTTTTTCCCTATTGCTTTATTCCAAGACTTTACTGTAGAATCAGAGTTTGATGGTTTGAATTGCATTTTTAACACTTCCAGAAGCATCAATATTTGAGAAAAGACTTAAATATGAACTGCTAAACTGATGTAATGATTGTACACTTTAATAAAATGCTGTCTGTAACGTCTAAACAACATTTAAAAGTTTAAATGCCATCACATTAACAACAGTATGGCTTTTTTTCCTATTGCTTTATTCCAAGACTTTTCTACAGTTGAAAAAGATCGTTTGAGAATTGCATTTTTCACACATTCAGATACATTAATATTTGAGAAAAGACTTAAATATGAACTGTTAAACTGATTATTAAAATGCTTTAGCCAGTTTGCATCTGTAACATTTGAAAAAAAACATCACAACAGTATGTTTTTTTTCCGTTACTACAGTTGAAGGAGTTTGATTGGTCAATTAATAAATACACCGAGAAATTATAATATTTGAGAAAAGATTGAAATATGAACTGTTAAATTAAGGTTCGTAACGGGAAAAAAATGACAGTTTGCATTTTTCTCTCATAAAAAGCTATTGTCTCGCTCGCAGAAGACGGTCTTTGTCCAAATCCAAATTCCAGCCTTTGAGATTTGATAATAGGTTGCGTTCACGTTCAGGAATTTGATGATTTCCTAATTTCAGATCGGCAGGAGATTCTAAAAGAATAATCACAATTTAGGGACGCGACAGTATTATCTTTTCTTGCCAGATAAAATTCTGACAAAACAACGTGGAAAATGATCTTGTGAGATTTTCTAACAAACGGTTTAGGGCTGTTTAGTTTAAAAAGCAGCGCTGCAACGACATAAAACACAGCATATTAGATGCAAAATTGTGAAGCTAAAATCGTCAACTGAACTGCACAGTAAACAAGAAACTATGTCGAAATCTCTAATATCTTGTCCCAAAATTTTGAGCTTATTATAATTAATTTGGTCATATTCCCATTTAGCCTATATTTTTCTACTTAAAGTACTAAAAAAGTAGTCTCTAAGTAATGTATAAAGCAATTTGTTTTAAATCAAAGCGTAAACATTTAAAGAGTCGCTAAAATTTTAAAGGAACAGACATTTTCCCCAAAAAAGTTTTTCTGTGAAAGGAGTGAATTTATGAAGAATCAAGAAAAATTACTTAACATATAATTTTAAGTATTAAAAATAATGTTAACTTGTTGAGAGAAAGGACTGGAGATGTGTTTGCACTGTATTTTTGTGTGTTATTTTATAGCAAATGTTTATCGTAAAGTGTTTTAAAATATCAGCGTTAAGTACGAGTTGAAAATGGGGCGGATGACACAAGACTGTCACTGATTATGTATTTTAAATGTTATGAACTAAACAATATATAAATGAATCAAATGAATCAAATAAATCAAAAGAATCAAATAAATAAAATGAATAAAATGAATAAAATGAATAAAATGAATAAAATGAATAAAATGAATAAAATGAAAGAAAATGAATGAAAGAAAAAAAAGAAATGAACAATAAATAAATTGAATGAAAAATAAACAGACAAATAATAAATAGTATTTTTTTTATAAATAAATGAAATAAATGAAATAAATGAAATAAATGAAATAAATGAAATAAATGAAATAAATGAAATATAATAAATATAATAAATAGAATAAATAAAATAAATAAAATAAATAAAATAAATAAAATAAATAAAATAAATATAATAAATAAAATAAATAAAATAAATAAAATAAATAAAATAAATAAAATAAATAAAATAAATAAAATAAATGAAATAAATGAAATAAATAAAACAAAATCAATACAATCAATACAATTAATACAATTGATAAATATTCATCTTAAAGTCCTTTAAACTGACAGCGATCACGTCTTCCTTGTTGACTAATGGCACCAGGTTCTGAATCCACTGTGAAAAGCATTGTTCGTTCATTCTTACGCACGACTTTGTGCGTGTTTTCGTGACATCACAGAGTTTTCCACCGTAAAGCGGGTGGACACACCTGCAGTCTGACATCCGGACAGCGTATTCCACCTCAGAATTCCCAAACGCATCGAAAGTGCGACTTGGACTCGATTAATCGTGCGGCTTCTGCTGCGGCGTCTGTGACTCTGCTCCGTGTGTCGCCGCTCTCCCCCGAGTCCCCTCCATCTGTCTCCCACCTCTTTGCACTCGTCTATACGTCCTCCTCTCATCCGTCTTTTTCATCCTCATCATGTCTCCTTTCTTCTCCTCTCTCTCTCTATTCCTCCTCTCCTCCCCTCGCTCTTTCTTCCTGTCGTTTAGGTTCCTCTTTTCTGTTCTTCTCTCTTCTCTTTCCTGTCTTTCCATCTATCTGTCCATTTCCCACTCCATTTTGTATCTTCCTCAACGTCATCCTCCTCTTCCGTTCTCTTTTCTTTCATCTCTCTTTTTATCCTCTCTCTTTATACTTTCTCCTGACCTGGGCACTCATTGTTCTTGGTCGATCACGATTTTTGATTTGATTTTGTCTTCTCAAAGAAAAGAAAAGAAAAAGTCTTATTTTCGTGCATAAACAACACACGTTTAATCACTGCCATTAAAAACAAATGAATAAAGGTCAAATGTTTTCTTTCAAAGTCCAAATTCTGCTACAAGTCATCGCTTTTATTGATCACTGACAATTAGAAATGACCAAATCTCACGTTTCCTCCTTCATCTCTTCTCTTCCTCTTCTTTCCTTTCTTTCTCTGACTCATATTCTTTCCTCTCTCTATATTAATTCTTCCCTTCAATTCCCTTTTCGTACCTGTCGACACCCGGTTTTATTGCTCTTTACTCAAATACATATTTGAATTGTCGCGAATACCAAATCTCTAAAACTGCAGTTATTTAAATGTAAAACAAATCTAAAAACATAATTTCCTCTGCATTTTAACAGCTAAATATCCTATATATTATTTATTGTATTTCTCTCCAACGTTATCGCTCTCAGACGGGTTTAAAAGGTGATTTTTTAACATAATTCTGCATTAAAACATAAATCACGACACTAAAAGAAAAGCTTGTGTGAAAAAGTGCGATTCGATGTTTTGCTAAAATTGTTCAGCCCCAATTTCTTTTTTTTTACATTAATTAATTATTTTCACAGAAATTATTTTGGAGTTAAAATGATGATGATGATTAATTATTATTATTATTATTATTATTATTATTATTATTCACTTCTCTCCTTTATCTTTCTTTCCATCCTCCTTTGGTCTCTCCTCATCCCTCATTTCTCATGTCATTCTTCCTCTGTTGCGTCCTCCTCTCCTCTCTCCTCTCCTTCATCTCTCTGCTCTCTTCCATCTTTCTTCTTCTCTTCTGACATCTTTCTTTTCTCCTGTCATGCCTCCTTTTCTGTTGCATCCTCCTCTCCCCTCCATCCCTCCATCCTTCTTTCCTCTCATCATTCCTCCTCTGTTGCATCCTCCTCTCCCCCCTCTCTCCCCTTCATCCTTCTTTCTTCTTGTCATTCTTCCTCCTCTGTTGCATCCTCCTCTCCCCTCCATTCATCTCCTTCATCCCTCTTTCCTCTTGTCATTCCTCCTCCTCTGTTGCGTCCTCCTCTTCTCAATCCTTCTCCCCCTCTGCTCTCCCCTCCATCCCTCCATCCCTCTTTCCTCTTGACATTCTTCCTCTTCTGTTGCATCCTCCTCTCCCCCCTCTCTCCCCTCCATCCCTCTTTCCTCTTGTCATTCCTCCTCCTCTGTTGCGTCCTCCTCTTCTCAATCGTTCTCCCCCTCTGCGCTCCCCTCCATCCCTCTCCTCCATCCCTCTTTCCTCTTGTCATTCCTCCTCCTCTGTTGCGTCCTCCTCTTCTCAATCGTTCTCCCCCTCTGCGCTCCCCTCCATCCCTCTCCTCCATCCCTCTTTCCTCTTGTCATTCCTCCTCCTCTGTTGCGTCCTCCTCTTCTCAATCCTTCTCCCCCTCTGCTCTCCCCTCCATCCCTCCATCCCTCCATCCCTCTTTCCTCGGTGACATTCGGTGTCAAGGGCCTGTTCTGCTGACGCGCTGATTTTCGGACGCGCTCTTCTCTTTCTTTCTCTCTCTCTCTTTCTCTCCAGCTGTTCTCGGGTCTTTATTGGATTGTGTCCGTCCTCTGTTTGGAGAAGGAGGACGCGGGACAACACGGGGAGAGAGGGAGGAGGACAAGGCGGGATGGAGGGATGGAGAAGGGAAGAGAGAGAGGGGGGAGTTCCATAACCTGCATGTTTAAAGTGTAAGTGTGTAACTTCTCTCATGGAGGGTCTGCCACCTGCTCGTTCTTGCTCTGGCAGAACTTGTTCACAGTGCGGCGTTTGGCACGTCAATCTCCATGGCGACAAGTTACTGTACTGTACGGGTGCCAAGATTATTTGTTTAGTCAGTGTGAATCATCAGGTCACTATGTAATCTTAAGAGATAATAATCGAGTTCAGGAGCAAAATGAAGTCGTTTCAATTCAAAGTGTACTCTAAAAAAGTACACCTGAAAGTTCAGTATGTGGCCGTATCACGAAAACTTCACTTTTGTATTCAGAAAGTTTGTAGTGCGGAAGTTGGTCACGTACTTTTGAAGCAGTAATGTAATTTATGGGGAAAATGAATGACTATGCTCTGATTCTTCGTTTTTTTGATGCACTCCCTTATTTTCTACTTTTAATACTTTACTTACCTTATATCCTTTTTTTCTACGTGATCGTGTTGTTGTTTTATTTTTTATTATTATTATAATTATTATAATATTATTATTATTTTATTATTTTAATTTTGATTTTATCTTTTATTTATTTATTTATTTTTATTTATTTTTTGTATTATTGTTGTGTATATTATGATTATTATGTTATATTATATTATTTCTGCTGTTGTGTTGTTGCTCCATTGTTTTTGTTCTTCTATGCTCTAATAAAAAATAAAATCACAGAGAAAAAAAAGTAATGTATGAAAGAAACAAAATAAATATTTCACTTTTGTTCCATCACTCGCCAAAAATCGTGAATAATCATAAAATCGAGATGTTTTTTTCTCTCACACTAATCGTCACACGTCGGGTCCGTGGAGAGACGCGGTGAGACGGCCCCTGCCATCGAGGAGTTTTTAAGTTGTAAAAACAGCGTTAATAAAATAAATGCACAGATCGGGGGTTTCATGCAGTAACTATGACGACCTCCACTCCAGAATGAAACTGAAAGCGTTCATAATTAAAGTGTCAAAACCTTTTAAATCAGGTTTAATGTACTTTATATGAATAGTTTATTGCGTTATTGATCATATACACTGCTAAAGTACTTTTTTCTAGCACTCCAGTCGCCTAAAGACCGTATATTTGATCCAAAGTGACAAGACAAGAAAAGTATCAGCAATTTGCAAGTAAAAAGACAGAATAAATATAAAATTCACTCCAAAATCCATGTAAATCCTCAGCAATTAGTCAACATTGGTCAACGAAACTAAACTAAAGAAAGGCCCTTTTTATCGATTTGTCAACTAAAAGTGGCTCTCAAAACTATTAAGAATCTCCTGAGCACATATTTAACCCAAAAGATCACTCAACGACGACTTTGCATTCAGAAAAGTGCTAAGAAACGGCACATTTATCTGCAAAAAAAGATGAATTAGTGGATCTGTCACTCCAGAAACTCCACCTTTCTCACTCTGTGTCTTCTCCTTTACGTTATCGTCCATTTAAATCCTTATAATCCCAATAAAATGATTTGTCGACAAATGAAAACTTACCAAAAAAACTCTAGTTTACAGAGGAAATCATATTACTAACTTTGCTGATTGCTTAGTTTGCTAAGTATGACATCACATTCATATTTTGTTCTGTTTGCAGCCCGAACTATAGGATTTTTACTTACCATACTTTCCGGACTGTAAGTCGCACCTTTTTAAATAGTTTTGGCCGGGGTGCGACTTATATATTATTCATTATTTTCACACTGACAACCACAAGAGGGCGCTCTAGGCTCTAAGCGATGCAGAAGAAGAATCTGCACTTCCTCTTCCTCTGGAGTTTGTGGAGTTGTTTAGAAGTGACACAGAGGAAGAAGAATTCAGTGGATTTAGTGATTTGGGGTAAAACTGATGCTTTGGTAAACTTGTTAGCATGTTCTTTGTGCTATAGTTATCTGAATAACTGTTCATATGTTACGTTAACATACCAGACACTTACCACAGTTCTGTCTGTGCCTCATGTAGCTGAAGGTGTTAGCGTTAGCATACGTACACCTATTCACCATGTTCTCTCATCTGTTATTATTTTAAACTCCATTTCAAGATGAAATGTCTGTTCTTGGTCTTGGATTTTATCAAATAAATTTCCCCCAAAAATGTGACTTATACTCCAGTGCGACTTATATATGTTTTTTTCTTCTTTATTATGCATTTTTTCGCTGGTGCGAT
>NW_027315857.1:20587326-20687326 GCF_026437365.1 Eucyclogobius newberryi | reverse complement strand
ATATTTTGTTAAAACATTGTCTGAATATTGTTATAATGCAAAAAAAAATATATATTGAAACTGGAAACTCATTGGAATGAAACAGAACTTGAATGATAAAAAAAAGAAATATGGGATATGTCAAATTGATGGATTGTTAAAATATCTTCTGAATACTGTTATTGAGATAATGCACACACCATCCATCCATCCATCTTCTGCCGCTTTATCCGGGGCCGGGTCGCGGGGGCAGCAGTCTGAGCAGGGACTCCCAGACTTCCTTCTCCCCAGACACTTCCTCTAACTCCTCCGGGGGGATCCCGAGGCGTTCCCAGGCCAGCCGAGAGACATAGTCTCTCCAGCGTGTCCTGGGTCTTCCCCGGGGCCTCTTCCCGGTGGGACATGCCTGAAACACCTCCCGAGGGAGGCGCCCAGGAGGCATCCGGAACAGATGCCCGAGCCACCTCAGCTGGCTCCTCTCGACGTGGAGGAGCAGCGGCTCTACTCCGAGCTCCCCCCGTGTGGCCGAGCTCCTCACCTTATCTCTAAGAGAGCGCTCAGCCACACGGCGGAGGAAACTCATTTCGACCGCTTGTATCCGCAATCTTGTTCTTTCGGTCACTACCCGAAGCTCATGACCATAGGTGAGGGTAGGAACGTAGACCGACCGGTAAATTGAGAGCTTTGCCTTTCGGCTCAGCTCCCTCTTTACCACAACGGTCCGATGCAGCGACTGCATCACTGCAGCCGCTGCACCGATCCGCCTGTCGATCTCACGCTCCATCCTTCCCTCACTCGTGAACAAGACCCCGAGATACTTGAACTCCTCCACTTGGGGCAAGGACACCCCACCCACCTGGAGAGGGCAAGCCACCTTTTTCCGGTCGAGAACCATGGCCTCGGATTTGGAGGTGCTGATTCTCATCCCAGCCGCTTCATACTCGGCTGCAAACCGTCCCAGTGCATGTTGCAGGTCCGGGTTTGATGGAGCCATCAGGACAACATCGTCTGCAAACAGCAGAGATGAGATCCTGTGGTCCCCAAACCGGACACCCTCCGACCCCTGACTGCGCCTAGAAATTCTGTCCATAAAAATTATGAACAGAACCGGTGACAAAGGGCAGCCCTGGCGGAGTCCAACATGCACTGGGAACAGGTCTGACTTACTGCCGGCAATGCGAACACAGCTCCTGCTCCGGTCATACAGGGACCGGACAGCCCTGAGCAAAGGGCCCCGGACCCCGTACTCCCGGAGCACCCCCCAAAGGACACCCCGAGGGACACGGTCGAAAGCCTTCTCCAGATCCACAAAGCACATGTGGACTGGTTGGGCAAACTCCCATGAACCCTCGAGCACCCGATGGAGAGTATAGAGCTGGTCCAGTGTTCCACGACCGGGACGAAAACCACTCTGCTCCTCCTGAATCCGAGGTTCGACTATCGGTCGGATTCTCCTCTCCAGTACCTTGGAATAGACCTTACCCGGGAGGCTGAGGAGTGTGATCCCTCTGTAGTTGGAACACACCCTCCGGTCCCCCTTCTTGAACAGAGGGACCACCACCCCGGTCTGCCAGTCCAGAGGCACGGTCCCCGAACGCCACGCGATGTTGCAGAGACGTGTCAACCAAGACAGTCCTACAACATCCAGATACTTTAGGTACTCAGGGCGGATCTCATCCACCCCCGGAGCCCTGCCACCGAGGAGTTTGCGAACAACCTCAGTGACTTCAGCTTGGGTGATGGATGAGCCAGCCTCCTAGTCCCCGGTCTCTACTTCCTCTTCGGAAGACGTGACTGAGGGATTAAGGAGATCCTCAAAGTATTCCTTCCACCGTCCGACGACATCCCCAGTTGAGGTCAGCAGGCCTCCACCCGCACCGTAAACGGTGTTGGTGAGACACTGCTTCCCCCTCCTGAGGCGCCGGACGGTTTGCCAGAATTTCTTTGGTGCCGACCGATAGTCCTCCTCCATGGCCTCCCCGAACTCCTCCCAGGCCCGGGTTTTTGCCTCTGCGACAGCACGAGCCGCGGCTCGCTTGGCCTGCCGATACCCGTCGATGACCTCCGGAGACCTACAAGCCAGAGTGGCCTGATAGGCCTCCTTCTTCAGTCTGACGGCATCCCTTACTTCCGGTGTCCACCACCGGGTTCGGGGGTTGCCGCCACGACAGGCACCGGAGACCTTGCGACCACAACTCCGAGCCGCCGCATCAACAATGGAGGCGGAGAACATGGTCCACTCGGACTCAATGTCCCCAACCTCCCCCGGGACATGGGAGAAGCTCTCCCGGAGGTGCGAGTTGAATACCCTACTGACAGAGGGCTCCACTAGACGTTCCCAACAGACCCTCACAATGCGCTTGGGTCTGCCAAGTCTGTCCGGCTTCCTCCTCCGCCAGCGGATCCAACTCACCACCAGGTGGTGATCGGTTGACAACTCTGCCCCTCTCTTCACCCGAGTGTCCAAGACACGCGGCCGGAGGTCTGATGACACGACAACAAAGTCGATCATTGACCTCCGGCCTAGGGTGTCCTGGTGCCATGTGCCCTGATGGACACCCTTGTGCTTGAACATGGTGTTCGTTATGGACAATCCGTGGCTAGCACAGAAGTCCAATAACTGAACACCGCTCGGGTTCAGATCGGGGAAGCCGTTCTTCCCGATCACCCCTCTCCAGGTGTCACTGTCATTGCCCACGTGGGCGTTGAAGTCCCCCAGTAGAACAACGGAGTCCCCGGTCGGTGCACTGTCCAGTACCCCTCCCAAGGACTCCAAGAAGGCCGGGTACTCTGCACTGCTGTTCGGCCCGTAGGCCGCCACAACAGTGAGAGACCTGTCCCCCACCCGAAGGCGGAGGGACGCGACCCTCTCGTTCACCGGGGTAAACTCCAACACGTGGCGGCTGAGCTGAGGGGCTATCAGCAAGCCCACACCAGCCCGCCGCCTCTCCCCGCGGGCAACACCAGAGAAGTGGAGCGTCCAGCCCCTCTCGAGGAGATGGGTTCCAGAGCCCAAACTGTGCGTGGAGGTGAGGCCGACTATATCTAGTCGGTATCGCTCAACCTCCCGCACAAGCTCAGGCTCTTTCCCCCCCAGCGAGGTGACATTCCATGTCCCCAGAGTTAGTCTCTGTGTCTGGAGATCTGGTCGCCGAGGCCCCTGCCGTCGACTGCCGCCCAGATCTCTCTGCACCGGCCCCTTATGGATCCTCCTGCGGGTGGTGGGCCCACGGGAGGGCGGCCCCACGTCGCTCTTTCGGGCTGTGCCCGGCCGGGCCCCGTGGGGTAAGACCCGGCCACCAGGCGCTCGCCATGGAGCACCCATCCCAGGCCTGGCTCCAGGATGGGGCCCCGGTGACGCCGATCCGGGCGACGTAAACTGCCTTGTTCGTATTGTCATCATAGGGGGCTTCTGAACCGATCTTTGTCTGACCCGTCACCTAGGACCTGTTTGCCTTGGGAGACCCTACCAGGGCAATGAAGCCCCCGACAACATAGCTCCCGGGATCATTCGGGCACTCAAACCCCTCCACCACGTTAAGGTGTCGGTTCAAGGAGAGGAATAATACAACATAATAAATAAAAGCAAAAATATATGCATTTATCGAGAAAAACTTTTTTTATTTTTTTCTCGTATCGTCTAAGATTAAAACAAGTAAAACAAATAAAAGAGACTGAAACCTCAAGTGTTTGTGCGGTTAATTTTAAGTCTTGTGTTGTATTCATCATTATCGAGAATTGCAAAAATAAAAAAATGGAATAACATAATAAATAAAAGCAAAAATATACACATTTATCGAGAAAAAAGTGTTTTTTATATACATAATTGTGGTATTAAGTATCAAACCTTGTCATTAGCATCAATGTGAGAAAAAAAAAAAAAAGAAGAGAGGTGAGTGAAAAAAAACAGCGAAACAAAGTGTGCAGATGGCGAAAGGGGGGATGGCGTACAGGAAGAGTGAGGGCAGAGGAAAGGGAAAAAAGGCGAGACGGTGACAGCCTGTTTTAGTTTGTGCTCTTAAACGCTAACATGTGACGGGGCCGTGTACAGTGCATGCCAAGGAAGTAAGGTAATGACGCTGAGAGCCGCGTTAGCCCATCGACCTGGAGAAGTTGTCTGCTCAGCGCTTGTGTTAGCGCGTGGCGTGTGTGCGTTAGCGTTAGCTCAGGGTGCCCTGTTTAATATTTAATCACGCTGGTTAAAAATGCAGGAGTGTTTTTGTCTCGGGTCGCGCCGCACACCTGTTCCTCTGGAGAGAACGGATCAGAGAGACCAGAGATATGTGATATTATCTCGTCAACAAGCGTACAAAAGTCTTACGGGTTTATTTTTTACGCCGCGTTTTCGCTCGTTTGGCGCATCTATTTTCGCTCTATTACATATTTCAGGACGTACTTATTGTTTTGTTGTCATTCTGCAGCTGCTGTCCGTTTTATTTGTCCTCCGTTGTGGGATGAATAAAGTTTATCTTAAGTGAAGTTCACTGCGTCATATGATTCACTAAAATTAATACATAAATAAATGTACCCGTATTTTCCGGACTATAAGTCGCACCGGAGTATAAGTCTCACTAGCCAAAAAATGCATAATAGAGAAGAAAAAAACATATATAACTCGCATTTTTGGGGGAAATTTATTTGATGAATCCATGAAGAACAGACATTTAATCTTGAAATGCAGTTTAAAATGATAACAGATGAGAGAACATGGTGAATAGGTGCACGTATGCTAACGCTAACACCTTCAGCTACATGAGGCACAGACAGAACTGTGGTAAGTGTCTGGTATGTTAACGTAACATATGAACAGTTATTCAGATAACTATAGCATAAAGAACATGCTAACAAGTTTACCAAAGCATCAGTTTTACCCCAAATCACTAAATCCATTGAATTCTTCTTCCTCTGTGTCACTTCTAAACAACTCCACAAACTCCAGAGGAAGAGGAAGTGCAGATTCTTCTTCTGCGTCGCTTAGAGCCTAGAGCGCCCTCTTGTGGTTGTCAGTGTGAAAATAATGAATAATATCATATAAAAGTCACACCCCGGCCAAAACTAGGAAAAAGGGTGCGACTTATAGCCCGGAAAATACGGTAACTTAATTTACCTCAGATTTATAGAGTTTAGTGCGTCGCTTGTTGCCGTTTCTCAGTCCTCCGTGTTATATCCGTTTCCTTTTTTCCTCGTCAACCGCCATGTTTGTTTAGACGCGACCAAAGACCATGAGTTTCCTGTCAATCACGTCCTTTGGAAATCCAGTCCAAAACATCTTTGTAAAGTATTGTCAAAGCGTGTGGTCTCTGAATATCACGTTTATTGTTCATAGTAAAAAAAACACACAAAAAAACACATGAAAGAGCTGATTTAAAAAAAAAAAAAAAAAAACACCTGAAATGTTACATAGTGCGCCTTTAGGTAACACTGCATTTTTGGTTACAGTATTTTGTTACAGTACCTTAAACTATTCTTCATAAGCCGTAATAGTGGCAGTACTAACAGCTGAAGAAGTAGTCGTAGTACAACTTTAAAGCTTCCCTCACAATTCCAATATCTTTATTTATTGTGCGCATAGTTATATATAAATCGAGCCTGGTCAGTTCTTATACATTTCCGGATGTTCGCGTCCGTCCCGCTGCATTTGAGAGATTTACAAAAATAACGGGAAAATAACAGGAACACGAGTGAACTGTGTGCGTAGCGAGGTGTCATCAGTCAAATCGATGCCTTCCACTGTGCCCGACGCGTCAAGGAGACCCTCTGTCTCCTTTATTATTCTCGCTCTACTTCCCTTTAAGGATCGATACGTATTATCGGCTACCTCGCGCTACCTCCATGCGCCTCGCCGTCCATTTGTCTGTTTTTTCTCTCGCCGTATTGAAGGAATAAAAGCAGATTTCTCTTCTTTTGTAGATGGGGGGGGGGGGAAAGAAATGTGCAGGGAGGAAGCACAATATAGTCATTCATCTGCCCAATCAAAGGCGCGGAAGTGGAGAGAGTGCATTTATCTGTCTATGCCAGGCCCGGTTTGCTCGCTCCGAGAAGTCATGATTTGTGAGAGCGATGCCATGATACAACATTACAACTATTGAGCACAAAAAAAAATTGTTTGATAAATATGTTTTCTTACTTCTGCAGATATGGCGTCGAAAAGCTATCGACGCATGTTTTTAGTTCGCTTTTTCCTGTCAAACCCTCTCTCCGTTTTCTCTATTTGAGACGCACGTTTTTATCATAACTTTCATTTAAATAACCACAATGTGACTTTTCATCCTCCCAAAAATGGTTGAGAGTTGATTGATGTTCTTTCTTTTATACTTTGATTTAAATATGGTTTAATCTCTCACATCGCAATGATACTTAAACAAGTATTATTTTATTGGTACCGCTTTATTACACCATATTTTTATTTTTATCTATTTATCTATTTATTTATTTGACTGCCTTTATTAAACCAGAAAACCCACTGAATGAATAAAGCATCAACTGACACTTAATAATTAATCACTCATAATTAATAACTTTTTTATAAAGAGTGATTCAGGCTTGGGTCCTAATTAAATAGTTACAGAGAGTGGACAATCATAAAGAGGAACCACATTTATTTATTTATTGACTTGGTACAGTCTTAAATTTGAAGTCCGGAATAGCAGTCTCAATAGATCAAAAGTCTGTTAAATTAATCCATTTCCATGTTATGTTATAGGCAAATGTATTTTTATTTTTTTTCATTTTTTTTCATATACAATTGTTATGTTGGTCCAGTTCTTGATCATTTTGTAATTTTTCCTGTTTTTTTATTGTCTTTTTCCCCACTGCCAGAGGTATGTTCCAACGATATCTATTTATTCATTTATTATAAGCCTGAATCATTCTTAATAAACTGTTTGTTATTAATGAATTGGGTCTTTGCTTTGTTAAGTCAGTCGCCTTCACAAAGCATGAGCAAAGTGTCATTATAAAGTCTGACCTTTTTAATTGTTTGCTCAAAACAAAAGTGTAGATAAATGTAAAAAAATAAAATAAATCTTGTGAGGAATGTTGGCAGTTTTTCACATTCTTCAAATTACATAAAACAATAAACAAAAAAATATGTAAACACATTTTGAAGCATGATATATTGCTGAAGAAAAATATTGCGATAAACGATAATATTGAAACTACTAACACGATAATTCAAAAGCAGGAACATTTGAATCAAACCCTTCTTTTTTTAAATGTACAATATCATTAAAACTTTGCATAATGAACCAATCATTTGCCACAAAAGTTACCGTATTTTCCGGACTATAAAGCGCATTGAGCCAAACAAAACGTGTACCACACAAAAAATCGCTTCAAGGTCAGTGAGCACAACCAAAATTAATCCATATATATACGGCGCACTGGATTATAAGGCGCACTGTTGTTTTTTGAGAAAATTAATGGCTTTTAAGTGCGCCTTATAGTGCGGAATATACGGTACTAGCATCTACTTGCTGTATTACACACAAAAATAACCAAAATCTCCCCACAATTGCAAAGAAAACGCACACGCAATAAATATTAAGCTCGTGACAGGTCGTAAGGCTTCACTTTTTTGAAAACGTCACAAAGTCGTCGCAATGATACCGAAAGCCGCCGAGCGTTTGTTTTCGTCGACTTCTTCCTTTCGCCATCGCCTCCTTAAAAAGAATAGATTGTCTTTTTCCCACAAGCGTCAAATCAAGTCGCAAACAAAGAATGATACGAGGCAACGTCCGAGCGACAGGATTTATGAGGAGGGAGGAGACGGAGCGAGGGATTACGGAAGGAGGGAAGGGGAGGAGATAGGAGGCTTCTCGGTGTCATCTTTTTTAAAATGTGGAGAGGCCAAAGCGAGATGGATGCATCGCAGACAGCAGTGACACTGGAGCAGAAAATGACTTCATAAAACGTCAACGGCGATGGGGAAAAATGGCGCGTCCAATCCTTCAGCGGGAATTATAAAGTATGTTTAGTAAATAAAACAGGACGTGATCTGTGAAAGGTCAAAGATGAACGCGACCGGCGAGCTCAGCGGCGTTTGAGATGTGACAAACTCGGCTGTGTTGCGTTTAAGAATCCGCTTTGTTCATCCACAAAATGTGCTTTAATAACACAGAGTTTCCAATGCAATGAGTAGAAATACAATAATAAGCATACAATGTTTTAAATGGACTAAATACAATATTTAAAGCAATACTTTGGGCCAGAAAAAAATAAATGAATAAAGCAATAATTAAAAAAAAATATTATAATATATTAAGTATAAATGCAACAATTGTTAGTGTTATTATATTCCGAATAATATTTTATCAGTCCTTTTTTCTTCATTGGATGCTAAAATAAATCCTCTACAATATGATTGTCCTACTTTAAAAAAATGAAATAAATAAATTATTTTATATATTAAAGTATAAATGCAACAATTATTTGTGCATTAGAGTCTGAATAATAGTTTATCAGTACTTTTCTCTTCAGTTGATGCTAAAATAAATCCTCTACAATACATGATTTTCCTTCTTTTAAAAAATCTAAAAATAAATAAATAAACAATTACGGTATAAATGCAACAATTATTAGTCCATTCATTTCTGAATAATAGTTTATCAGTACTTTATTTATTTTTATTATTATAGCATTTTTATTTTTTTCCTAAATTAATTTGATACTTTTTTGCACATAATACAAAATTCTGACAGGACAGAGAAGTGTCAGTGAAGCAGAAAATAGCCTCCTGAAATGCCATTAAAAAAAACAACACATCTTATTTACCATATAATTTATTCCTCCACAGCGTTTCTTTTTCCCCAAAATCCATAAAGGTCAAGGGTCAATAGTGATTTTGTTAACTCTGACAAATATGTGTAAACGGCCTTCGTGGATCTACTGTAGCCCTGTAGAGACAATTTTAGTCGATTATAGATAATTCACAGATTCAACAATGGTCTTTTATGCATTACCACGACAAAGTATTCTAACTTATAAATGTCAATGACAAAACGGATAAATATGAAGTTTGCTTGGGACTCTTTTTGAATCTGAATCATTTATTTGCTTTCAAAACTAAACTGTTCATAAGTTAAAAGTGGTTACAGACTTTACAAACTAGCCTAATTTTACACTATATCTGCATACAAAAGGATCATCAACAGTCCCGCCCACTTCGATCGTCGCTGTGGTTATGGAAATATATTTCTCATTCATTTTTTGCCATAGGGTTTTAGATAAATGCAGATATTAAGCGTTAAAAAGCAGCTCTGTGGTAACTTAAGTCCACAACACGCTTGTTTTCAGTCCAAAAAACACACACAAAACTTGAAATTCTGCAAAATGTTTTAATAACTTAGCGGTTTGTTACGTTTCAGAAACAGATTTTAAATTAAATGTATGCGTCTTGCGTTGATTACTTACCACAAAGTTGACGCAACGACACGAGCAAGCTTTGAAACGTTTAATAATGATGTTTTTGTGAATCTTTATGAGAAAATTGAATGGAAAATGTGCTTTTGAAACCATTGTAGAGAAGAAAAAAAGGGATTTTTTAAACGTAACTTTTTCGAGCGTTTTCAGCTTCCTTTTTTCAACTTTTCAGCTTTCAAAAGACAGAATATTTAGTTTGGAATTGTTACCCAAATGCACTTTGTTGATCTACAGTACAGAGATTTTATTTTTATTTCTCTAAAGTACTGCTCCTAAATGCTAAAAAACAAAAGTATGTTGGGAAAAGACTAGCTACATGTTACTAGATATTTTTCAACACATTTTTTGTTGCATTTTAGATCCATCTTCATAATAACTACACTTATTCCTTCTTTAAAGCATTTATTCAAGTTTAGTTACTCCTTAACCCTAATTCCTAATGCTAACCCTAATGCTAACCCTAATGCTAACCTCAATTAAGCCGTTACTAAGACTGAATCATGCTGAATAAACTGTGCAGTCTTTTTTCATGCTTTGTTGAGGCAAAACAAGGTGTTGTTATTGTAAAGTTGTGCCCAGTCTTTTACAAACTTGATTCATTTGCTCGTTTAAAGCTGGTTTAACAGCAATCTACATATTCTCCACTCAAATCTGACAACGTTGTGTGTTTGTAGGTTTAGAAAAAAGCGCAAAGACAGAGGTGAGACGACTGGGACCTGTGCTCAGTAACACCCCCGTGATTTTAACTCATTATAATAAACGACACGCCCGTACAGGTTTAAAAAAGTATGTTGTAATCAGTGCTTTCCCACCTCTGCGGGTACTTCTGGGCTCCGAGCTGTTCCCAGTCCCGGGCCCGCGACCCCTTGACCCCCCGACGGGTGCGGCTGTAAATCGCGGCGGCGTCGCCCTGGAGCCGCCGCCCCGTTAGCGATCGTCCCGTTAGCGATTACGGACGGTTACGCTCGGCCGTTAGCGTTAGCCTTCGTCCGCCTCCGCTCCCGTCCGCGCCTCTGTTTTTATGTCGCTGACCGTGAACTGACAGGGACTGATCAATTGTTGTCATGGAAACAGGATTGGACTGACTTCAAGGTGGCAAAATTCGGGGAGGAGGCGATATGAGCGGACTGAGGTAAATTGCACTGATGACTTTAATAGTATTTAGGAGGACAATCGCATTTATAAAACCTAAATATGGACCAATTACATTAATGAATGAAAACTTTTATTGGCTCAAAGAGAATTAACGAGATAAACTAAAATAATTAAGACAAAGAGGCTGCAAAAGAACAAAGATCAGATTAAAACACGCTCGAAGATATTATGTTCAACCAGGTAAATAGATGGTTAAATATACTTATATACTTGTCACATATGCAAAATATGAATATCCAGAATGTTGTTTATGGTAAAAAAATGTGACCAAAAACACTGTTAAAAATATATTTATGTGTATTTTGTAATCTTTCAAAGGGTAAAGGGGGATGTTTGTGCACTTCTGTGATAGATTATCATTGGCATTTCACATTTGACTGAGAATGAACCCCAATACGTTGACGTAAGATGTGTTTCGGCACATTTACGTTGGATTGACACAATATCGTCTGATTATCGCAGATCGTGTTGATCATGAGCGACTTATATGTGATATTATTCGTTATTTTCACATGACAACCACAAGAGGGCGCTCTAGGCTCTAAGCGATGCAGAAGAAGAATCTGCACTTCCTCTTCCTCTGGAGTTTGTGGAGTTGTTTAGAAGTGACACAGAGGAAGAAGAATTCAATGGATTTAGTGATTTGGGGTAAAACTGATGCTTTGGTAAACTTGTTAGCATGTTCTTTATGCTATAGTTATCTGAATAACTGTTCATATGTTACGTTAACATACCAGACACTTACCACAGTTCTGTCTGTGCCTCATGTAGCTGAAGGTGTTAGCGTTAGCATACGTACACCTATTCACCATGTTCGCTCATCTGTTATTATTTTAAACTGCATTTCAAGAGGAAATGTCTGTTCTTGGTCTTGGATTTTATGAAATACATTTCCCCAAAAAATGCGACTTATACTCCAGTGCGACTTATATATGTTTTTTTCTTCTCTTTAATACACTTTTTGCTGGCGTGACTTATACTCCGGTGCGACTTATAATCCGGAAAATACGGTACTCATTTTGACTCGTTTCGGAGGAGTTCGGGGGCCAAAGCAGTCACACGATACGCTCGTCTCGTTATCGGACTTCTTTGTTGGCGCTCGTGGACTCGCTCCCTTCGGGCCGCCATATGTCGGGCATTAATCCTCGTCGCTGCCCCCCCCCCCCACACACCACCTCTCCCCCCGCTGCCCCCAAGAACAAAAGATCACCGTCCCGTATATAACGTTTACACAATATACAGTCGCCGTTCGTCATGCTCCCTCTTTCAAACCCCCGACTCGGACCTTTGTGCGGACAGAAATAGAAGCTCATTCCAGCGGCGAAATATTAATTATCTCGAAGCTGTTAGCGTTAGGTCAGTGTCGGGGCTTGAAGTTAGTGACCTTCTGGTTTTTAGCGTGTTTATGAGCTCCATTCATAGGACTTTAGACCATTTAAAAGAAAGATTATTTTGATTTTCGATTATTTTTACACCAACGTAGAATCAGAGCAACCGAAATTCAAAAAATATATTGTCCAAAGAGAAAGGCGAAGTTAAGTAAAAGTATCTGTATTGCAATGACGCATTAATCAATATTATCATCAACTAAATCACCCATAACATCAAGGTTCTCCATTTCACAGAATTTGACTGTATTTTAGATAAAAACGTTTAAAGAAATGTGGCTATTGTTCATTATTTTTAACTTTTTATGTCTTAATTAGGCTTGATTTAAGTTAAGTTGATTAGTTAAGTTAGTTTTTTTTAAGTGCACAATTTTATTTAAATGATTTAAAGTCAGTTTTGTCTCTGTCAAGTTTTTATTGACCAAAGAAAAAAAAACAAAAAAACATTAAATTATTGTGTTAAAGAGTATTTTAAAATATCAATAATAAACTTAAAACTTAAAAGCCTGATCGCAAAAAAATGTCTCTTACTGAATAAAGAAATCTACTGGCACTTGTTTATTTCTTTATTTACCTATTTCTTTATCATGATTTGTTTTTTTCAAACACCCACACAACATTTACCCACAATTTATTCCAGCGTCCTCTTCCAAACCCTGACCTTCGACCTCTCCGCTAGCTCTTCGCCCGTAGTTCATTTATTTCATGTTGTTCGATGCAGCGGTTAAATGGAGCAGGTTGGAGCGTGAACTTTGACCCTGAGGAAGTACAACTGACTTTAGAACGTAGATGTTTTGGAATTCACGAAGATCTCAGCTGTAGGTTTGCGCGTATCAGTCCGATTTTTGATCAGTCCGCGTTGATAAGTTTGTACGTTTGCGTGAATCGAGTATTGCGGTAACCAATTTAGTAATCCGAATAAGTGTTTGGTAATCTGGTCCGTACGAAGGGCCGCGAAACACGCCGGACTGAACGCAGCGAGACGTTATACAACTCAGACGAAGCAATCATTTCATCAAACTGACACGGGTTTGGCGTGTTTGACGGGGAAAAAAACATGTTTTGTCTGTAAATATACTCCATCAGGTCCTCAAGCGACATCCCCGGCTTTATTTTAGTAGAAAATATCGTACTCATACTTTCGTATTCCAAACAATGAATCAAATAATCAAAAGCAGCGGTCAGGGCAATCAATGCAAGCAGTGATTGACCAAGGAAATCTAAAATGGCCGCCCGCGTGTCACAATAGATTCCAGAAGCAAATATGTTTTCTCTCTCTTTTTCTCTCCTTTTTTTTACGGTATAGCGCAAAACACATACTTTAAAGACGTACAACTACGGTAGGTGGCGGTAAGCGCACCTTTTCAGTCGGCTGCCAACCGCCATTAAAAGCAACAGAAGAATTGATTAGAAGAAGTGATTAGACGTTAGTTACAAAAACATGCAGTATTTTAATAACATGGAGCGCTAATGCTAATGTGCGTATGCGGTGAAGTGAGTATTCAGTCCGTCCAATCAGGTCAGTTGGTTGAGACTGGGGTTTGAGACTGTCTTTTGTACATTTTTTATGCAAATTTTACTCGCTAAACACTGACAAACACCCCGAGTCTGCGTACCCGTCCGTAAAAGTCGCCGCACGCCACTGATCAGAAGAACTGTTGCTGGATTACCGTATTTCCCGGACTATAAATCGCACCTTTTTTCATGGTTTTGGCCGGGGTGCGACTTATACTTATATTTATACTTATATACTTATACTCCGGTGCGACTTACATGTGATATTATATGTTATTTTCACACTTGCAACTGCATTTCATACTCTAGTGCGACTTATACATGTTTTTTTCTTCTCTATTATGCATTTTTTGGCTGGTGCGACTTATACTCCGGAAAATACAGTAATTGACTTGTTAGCCGCCACCACCATTTCATATCAATGTTGCAACCTGAAGTCAAAACACAATCAAAGCATTTTAATCAGCGAATAGTTTGCTGTCATTGGTCAATAGGTGATGAAGATTGCGTCAAATTGTAAAACGTCTTTAGTCATAATCGTTTTCCATCACAAACGAAGCGACGGCGGTTTTACAGATGCACCGTGCGTTGGTCTGAGGTGACTCAGAGTTCAGGCGTCCGTCTCTCCTGTTCGGTTCATGCTCAGTTTGTCCCTCTCTCCTTCTCTCCCTCTCTCCCTCTATCCTTCCCTCCTTCTCTTCTTCTCTCCTTCTCTTCTTCTCTCCCTCTCTTCTTCTCTCCCTCTCTCCCTCTCTCCTTCACTCATTCTCTCCTTCTCTCCCTCTCTCCTTCACTCCTTCTCTCCTCTCCTTCTCTCCTTCCCTCCCTCTCTCCCTCTCTCCTTCCCTCCCTCTCTCCCTCTCTCCTTCCCTCCCTCTCTCCTTCCTTCCGTCTCTTCTTCTCTCCCTCTCTCCTTCCCTCCTTCTCTCCTTCTCTCCTTCTCTCCCTCTCTCCTTCACTCCTTCTCTCCTCTCCTTCTCTCCTTCCCTCCCTCTCTCCCTCTCTCCTTCTCTCCCTCTCTCCCTCTATCCTTCCCTCCTTCTCTCCTTCTCTTCTTCTCTCCTTCTCTTCTTGTCTCCCTCTCTTCTTTTCGCCTTCTCTTCTTCTCTCCTTCTCTTCTCTCCCTCTCTCCTTCACTCATTCTCTCCTTCTCTCCCTCTCTCCTTCACTCCTTCTCTCCTCTCCTTCTCTCCTTCCCTCCCTCTCTCCCTCTCTCCTTCTCTCCCTCTCTCCCTCTCTCCTTCCCTCCCTCTCTCTCTCTCTCCTTCCCTCCCTCTCTCCTTCTCTCCCTCTCTCCTTCTCTCCCTCTCTCCTTCACTCCTTCTCTCCTCTCCTTCTCTCCTTCCCTCCCTCTCTCCTTCTCTCCCTCTCTCCCTCTCTCCCTCTCTCCTTCCCTCCCTCTCTCCCTCTCTCCTTCCCTCCCTCTCTCCCTCTCTCCTTCCCTCCCTCTCTCCTTCTCTCCCTCTCTCCTTCTCTCCCTCTCTCCTTCTCTCCTTCCCTCCCTCTCTCCTCTCTTTCCTTCCTTATTTTCCTCTTTCCCACTCTCCTTCCTTCCGTCTCTCCTTCCCTCCCTCTCTCCCTCTCTCCTTCCCTCCCTCTCTCCTTCCTTCCGTCTCTTCTTCTCTCCCTCTCTCCTTCCCTCCTTCTCTCCTTCTCTCCTTCTCTCCCTCTCTCCTTCACTCCTTCTCTCCTCTCCTTCTCTCCTTCCCTCCCTCTCTCCCTCTCTCCTTCTCTCCCTCTCTCCCTCTATCCTTCCCTCCTTCTCTCCTTCTCTTCTTCTCTCCTTCTCTTCTTCTCTCCTTCTCTTCTTGTCTCCCTCTCTTCTTTTCGCCTTCTCTTCTTCTCTCCCTCTCTCCTTCACTCATTCTCTCCTTCTCTCCCTCTCTCCTTCACTCCTTCTCTCCTCTCCTTCTCTCCTTCCCTCCCTCTCTCCCTCTCTCCTTCTCTCCCTCTCTCCCTCTATCCTTCCCTCCCTCTCTCTCTCTCCTTCCCTCCCTCTCTCCTTCTCTCCCTCTCTCCTTCTCTCCCTCTCTCCTTCACTCCTTCTCTCCTCTCCTTCTCTCCTTCCCTCCCTCTCTCCTTCTCTCCCTCTCTCCCTCTCTCCTTCCCTCCCTCTCTCCCTCTCTCCTTCCCTCCCTCTCTCCCTCTCTCCTTCCCTCCCTCTCTCCTTCTCTCCCTCTCTCCTTCTCTCCCTCTCTCCTTCTCTCCTTCCCTCCCTCTCTCCTCTCTTTCCTTCCTTATTTTCCTCTCTCCCACTCTCCTTCCTTCCGTCTCTCCTTCCCTCCCTCTCTCCCTCTCTCCTTCCCTCCCTCTCTCCCTCTCTCCTTCCTTCCGTCTCTTCTTCTCTCCCTCTCTCCTTCCCTCCTTCTCTTCTTCTCTCGCTCTTCACACGTACAGTGTCGCCCCGGGAGGCTTTTACACCCGCAAAGTCCCAAGGCTCTCCCAGTCTGACCGCCGGCACGAGAAAGAGACGGAAAAACAGGCAGATAAAAGGAGAAAAATAACAAAACAGGGCTGTATCTGATATTTTGCGCCATTTGAATTATTATTATTATTTTATATTTGTTTTGGTTAAAAGTGTCTTGGGGTGATTGTTTCCTTTAAATCTAGGTCTTTCACATTTTAAGCCCGTAACGTTTGAGAAAAGACTGAAATCTGAACTGCTGAAGAATCACATACAGAACATGTCTGAAGAGGTCTAAAAGAGGCTTTAAGATCTTTGTTTTTTTACACATAATAAGACAGAATCTTTTGTTGTTTCAGAATCAGAAAAAGGTTTATTGCCATTGAACGAAAACAAAGATTCATAAGTAAATACAAAATGAATTAATTAAAGAAAAAAGAAATATATACATTTAAATTGATAAAATAAATAAAATAACATAAAATAACATAATAATACAATTAAATAAGATTAATGAATAAAATGAATAAAATGAATAAAATGAATAAAATGAATAAAATGAATAAAATGAATAAAATGAATAATAGAAAAACATAATAATAACAAAATATGAATTAAAAAACGAAGTAAGATAAAAAAAATAGACTTTGACTGAATTTATATATACGTGCAATGCATAGTTTAGTCAGACACAGTGCAAAAACCAGCGGCGCAAATGGGCAAGTCTTTGACATGATTGTTAGCGTTAAGAAGTGTTCGCCTGCTTTGCTAATTGCCACCGTTCAAATTGCGACGTGTCTTGCGGCCCCACCTGGGACAGCGGCCTCTCTTTGAACGCTCGGCGGGTTTTAATATTGCGCTTTGGCCTCGGAGGCTGAGCAGGTGCGTCGTCTGCGCGGCCTCCGCTCCACCGACCCCGGGACAATGGACGCGCTGTCATGGCCGCAGCCGCTCACCACCGCCCTGTCCCACAAAGACGCTACAAAGACGCCGCGGACGGGGGACAAAATGTTCGACTATCATGATCATATTGAAACAAAGTCAGACCCTTTTAATAAATGCACAATACACAACAAACAAAAAGCCCAATGAAACACTTTAATAGTACATATAATTAGTCACAAAAGTTACTGAGTCAAACCTCTACTGCTCAGATCTTATCGTTGTACAATAAATTAACAAAAAGTTCCCAATTAGGGCAAAGAAAATGCACAAACCATAAATAATGAGCCCTAAAAACATCGTTCACTCTTTCATTTATTGAGTGTTGAGTTCATAGTAATGATTGTGACAGGCCTGTTTAGTTAATCTTTGTAAATTACAGCACTTTGGCCACACGTGTTGTTTCTAAAGTGCTTTATAAATACATTTGGATTGAACAGAATATTGATCATAATAAAAAGGGGACAATGTCTGTGTTTCCTCATCATTAGTTTCCTCAAAGTTGTATTTTGATTGATTCTTTCGTATTGGATTAGTGCTGTATTGTACTATAACTGTGGCTTGAGTGCTCAGAAAAGTCCTGTTTTCACCTACCCCCTATCCCCGCCCACATCCCAGTACTTAGTTTCGATTATTTGACAGATGAAGACTCCGAGTGACACACGTAAGGTCAAAAAATGTCACATAGCCACTTTTCAAAGCTAAAAACATGTAAAGGACAATCTGCTGCTTGTTACGGTGAAATGTCACTGTGAAGAGGCGGAGCTTATCAGTTCTGCAGGTTTGAACAAGAAGTTTTTCTATTATTAACCCGTCAATATTGGGGTTTACAATGAACGATATGTAAAAAAGATGATCTACTTATGTTACAATATAGTTCAATAATAAGAAGTTGGAAAAATCATAATACGTCTCCTTTAAAGAAATGGAAAAAAAAATACTAAATAGACTTTAATTAAGTGTAACAAAAGAGTTCAGAAATGTGTCTTGAAAGGTATTGTATTGTTTGAATTCAACGTTATGTGCAGAGCGTGTGCATTTCTTGGATAAATCCTCGGTTTGTACTGGGAAAACGCTCTTCGCTCGCCAAGCTAACGGTCTCCGCGCTGTAGCAATATGTTTCAGGGCCGCTCCGCCGTCCAACCCTGCTGTATTATGCATGTGCACGTTGGCATAAATAAACCTGGAACTACGGTAACGGAGGAGAGGAACGAGAGAAGAGAGAGATAGAGAGAGGGAGAGAGATAGAGAGAGAGAGAGAGGTGTGCATGCAGGCCATTTCTCTGCAGGGGGCGAGCGAACAGATGGGCGTCCAAAGTCATTTACACCTAGAGACACGGAGCGAGGGAGGGAACTGGAACTCCAACACTCCGACGGTCGTCCGGGATGTTCACACAAACTAAAGATCAGGACGCCGGTCGGTTCGGCGAATTAACGTTTATTCGATGAGTCGGGTAAAAGAGGCGGAGCTTGTTAAGAAACCGTTAAGAGTCTCTGATCGGAGCGAATAGCTGACCGTCCAACGAGCGCCAAGGGTTTTAGAAGAACGACACTGAAAACGACTTAAAATGACGCACAAATACACTGGCATTTCACTCCCAAATCTGTAAAATAAACTAAATAATTAAAAAATTCACTACTACAAAATGTGCTTGACGAAGACACTTTATTATCGATTAATTACCGCCCGAAAGATGTAACACAAACGTTAATACAATTACATTTTTACTGTTTTATAAAATATAGATATTAGAAGTTAAGTTAGGTTTTGTATGTCCAAGTGTCAGAGGTATTTTTTACAGTCCCAGTATTTTTATAGTTTAAAATATTTTCACTTTTTTTGTATGAATTTTTTCCACATTTTTTTGCTTGTTGTCTTGCCTTATTCTGAGTTTTTATTAATCCATTGATGTTTTTAATGGGATTTAGGTCCACAAACTCTGCATACATATATTAAAACAACATTTTTAGAGAAAAAATCACTTATGACCCACAGGAAACATGATAATCAATAACACCAATGGCTTGTTGCTGAACATGTATTTATATTATCATATTACTATTACTCATACTACTTTCTAATGGGCCTGTCCAAATAATCAATGCCCAGATAGAGATGTATTAAAAGTAGATACTTATACAAATTGATACTGAAAACATCACATAAATAGGATAGAATTATGACCTTTGAATAGTTTCAGAATGATCTAAATTAGACACAAAAACTACTGATATTTTGTGATATTCGAACTGAGCACTGTACAATACAATACAATACAATACAATACAATACAATACAAAACAATACAATACAATACAATACAATACATACAATACAAAACAATACAATACAATACAATACAATACAATACAAAACAATACAATACAATACAATACAATACAATACAATACAAAACAATACAATGCAATGCAATACAATACAATAGAAAACAATACAATACAATGCAATACAATACAATACAATACAAAACAATACAAAACAATACAATACAATACAATCGCAAAATTGTGACGCAATGATCAATATCTTAAACTAAATATATCACAATAACACCAGAAATGTACAGTTTATTTATGTAAAAATGTGTGTTTTAAACGAAAAAATTCAGATTGTATTTATTATTTTCCTACAGGCTAAATTATCCTTGGTTTAATCTTGGGTTTTTTTGTGGTTAAGCTTTTATTTTAACACATTTTAGTAATCTTTCAACCTTTCCAATACAAAACATTTGTGAGTATTTAAATTGATTTTAGACTGGAAATTGCGTTTGGAAAATGTCGTATTTGCTTTCTGATTTTTGTTACGGCGAAGCGTGTCCCCGGGGGTCAGCCTTTGCACCTCGCACTTTCTCTCCATTAGCGCGGAAGGAAAAAAAAGTTGTGGCTATTTTAAGAAGCGTTAAGTCCTGCTGCTCTGGAGGCGCGAACAGACGACGCTCCGCCGTGAGACTCGCTAAAAAGAAGAAAAAAAGAAGAAGGAAAAAAAAGCACCTGCCGATCTTGACCAATCACAGTCCAGCCGCGGGCCCTTAATGAGGCACGTCGTCCAGCTCCGCCGCGGTGGGTCAAACTCCTGTCCTGCTGGCTCTAAACTAAACTCACAGAGATGTTTTGGCTCCGCCCGGAATGTTCCACGGTATGGCATTAAAGGAGACATGTTGCGCTTTTTTTTCCTGACTTAGTATTGAAGTAGATCATTGTTTTAACATTTTGTTCGCTGTAAACCGCAATTTTGATCAAAAAAAGGCTTCATAACAGAAAGAGGTCCATTGACTTTGTAATGGGAGAAAATGGGTCATGTCATGTCATTCTAATGTTGTTTTAGGCCATGACATGTCACGGAATTAATATCTTTGTTGTTCTCCTGTGTGCAGATGGGATAAGAATATGAGGTCCTGATTATACTGAATATCTACTGTCCGGCGCCTCTTAATCATCAATTAATGCGTCAGGACCGGATTCGGTGTGGAAATGGTCTTTGATTAAACCTCTGAAGAGAGAGCTGGAACCGTCACGGACGTGATAGTCTGGTCTATCTCTTTTTGAGCTGATTTGGGTTGTGATTATGTTATGTTTGTTACCACCTATAAAAGGTGTACTTTGTAAATTGTAAAGTTAGGTAGGGACAGAACGAACTTGTCTTAGGGCGAGTGAGGGTGTTTATCCACTGTGCACGTGAATAAACTTCCACCTTTTGAGAGAGACCGAGAGACTCTGTTTCTGCTTCAAGTTATTGCCTGGTTACTCTTTACTTGATCATTGTTTACAGGAAACTGCCGTAACAACTTCTTGTTCAAAACTGTAGAACTGATAAGCTCCGCCTCTTCATGGTAACGTTCCCATCAAACTAAAATAATAAGTAATAAGTTTCTCATTTACATGTTTTATTTTTCATTTTTTAAAGGCTATATGATGTTTTAGAAATTCTACCCCCTAACCCGTACTGGGATGTGGGCGGGGATAGGGGGTAGGTGAAAACAGGGATTTTCCCAGCAGGACAACGCAACAGGATTAAATAAACATGCAGGAGCCGATCACAACACAACTTTAAGGACAGTAACGATGAGGAAACACTACTGTAACGAGGCTAACGAGGCTAGCCGCTCATTAACATTAATTTGCATAACATGTCTCTACATTTGTTTATATTTTTTTGAAAAACTCCCTTTTATTTCTTGACTGCAAATGTTTTGATGACGGATGTGATTTTGTTTGATCTTGCGTCGCCTTCGTGCTGCTTCTTGACCAGGTCGTCGCTGTAAATGTGCTTTTTTCACAGACCTTCCTCGTAAAACATGGACTAAATCAATAGTTTAAAATGTGTCCATCAGTTTCGATGACACATTTCACTAAAACGGAGTGAACACAGTTATATTCCAGATTTTACCCCCCAAAAAATTCAGTTTGTTCCCAGTTTGACCCTTTTTTGTAAAGTTTATAATTGTACTTCCTGTTTGGACATGAGCAGCAAATATGAGATAGTGGCGGTAATTCCACAACTGTTACCTAGCAACCAGACTGTAAACAAGAGCCAAAATCCATATAAATGACACAACAGTTCTGGTTCAACACACAATAACACAATATAACACCTTTAGATTGTTAAATGATGGTTCAAAGTGTCAGAAAAGTGTGACAGTGTTTTCTGTGTTTTCAACGGCACGTCGCACGCTGATGACATCACAGAGGGATTCAGCTCTACTTTCTGTCATTTTATTCTTCATCTTATTTTTCACAATTTCTTCACAAACTGCAACTTAACGGAAGTAAAACTATTATGAATAATCACCACAGTTTCTAAACAATCAAACTAAGTCATGATGAGAGAAACGTGAGATCCTTCATACGGACTTTAACTACCGTATTTTCTGGAGTATAAGTCGCACCGGAGTATAAGTCGCATCAGACAAAAAATGCATAATAGAGAAGAAAAAAACATATATAAGTTGCACTGGAGTATGAAATGCGGTTGGAAGTGTGAAAATAACAAATAATATCACATATAAGTCGCTCCGGAGTATAAGTGTAGATATAAGTATACTGTAAAATACGGTAATGAAAGTGATTGAAATGAAGATGATTATCCTGAATTCAGTCTCTCTCTATCTCCCCTCAGCTCTCGTCCGGGTCGGCCCCCCAAACGCTGCTCGGCGGCCGTGCTCCAGGAGGGCCCTCGCCTGCTTCACCCGGGACTCCCTGGCCTGCTGTCGCCCAACCTGCTCTCGCACAGCGGTAAGACATTCACCCAGGGTTCGGTCGTCGGGGAACCGTTAATGATGATTAATGATGATTTAAATGTGACAAACGTGACTCTATTGATGTGCACTCTGAACAACAACAAAAAAGAAATGACAGGAAGTGACATCATACCAAGGACATTCATTCAGTCCAAAGTTTATGCAGAATTTACACAAAAGAAACACATTTTTTAACAGTTTAAACATGATTTTGGCATAATAAAGTCGCTCCCATATATTTTTATTCGTCAAAAAGAAAAGTGACAATAGATGAGTTTTGACCCAGTGGTTGATGGGTAATTTCCTGGTTTGATGTCGTTTATAAATGCAAATATAAACCTAAAAGAATTGGAATATTTTTTGCAACATTTTAAATATATTTCTCTTAACTGTGTCTGTAATTTGTGTCTCAGTCCATCTAAAATGTCTTTCATGGGCGTTTTTCTTGTATCTGTCCATAGTTTGTGTCTGAAACAGATTTACGCCCCGAGCTTTGACTGCAGGCTCAGCTCTGTCCCTGAGTCTGATTGGTGGAGGCTGTGCACGGGCTTTACTTCAGTCGTTATTGGTGGTTTCTGTCCTGCGTCCTCTGTCCCCTGTCCTATGTCCTGCATTCTCTGTCCTGTGTCCTGCGTCCTGTGTCTTCTGTCCTCTGTCCTGAATCCTCTGTCCTATGTCCTCTGCCCTGTGTCCCCTGTCCTGTGTCTTCTGTCCTCTGTCCTGCATCCTCTGTCCCCTGTTCGCTCTCCTGTGTCCTCTGTCCTGTGTCTTCTGTCCTCTGTCCTGCATCCCTCTGTCCCCTGTCCTATGTCCTGCATCCTCTGTCATGTGTCCTGTGTCCTCTGTCCTTTGTCCTGCGTCCTGTGTCTTCTGTCCTCTGTCCTGAATCCTCTGTCCTATGTCCTCTGCCCTGTGTCCCCTGTCCTGTGTCTTCTGTCCTCTGTCCTGCATCCTCTGTCCCCTGTTCGCTCTCCTGTGTCCTCTGTCCCCTGTCCTGTGTCTTCTGTCATCTGTCCTGCATCCTCTGTCCCCTTTCCTATGTCCTGCATCCTCTGTCCTGCGTCCTCTATCTTGCGTTCTCTGCCCTGTGTCATCTGTCCTCTGTCCTGCGTCCTCTGTCCTGCCTCCTCTATCCCCTGTCCTCTGTCCTGTGTCTTCTGTCCTCTGTCCTGCATCCCTCTGTCCCCTGTCCTATGTCCTGCATCCTCTGTCATGTGTCCTCTGTCCTGCGTCCTCTGTCCTGTGTCCTCTGTCCTGCCTCCTCTGCCCTTTGCCCTGCATCCTCTGTCCTATGGCCTGTGTCCTCTGTCCTGTGTCCTCTGTTCTGCCTCCTCTGTCCTCTGTCCTGTGTCCTATGGCCTGTTGTCCTCTGTCCCATACTTTATTAATTGACTATGTATTTAAAAAAGTCCCACAATTTAAAATAATAATTTGACTATATCGCCAGTTCAACTACTAAAATAAACATGATTAAGACTGTCACTCATTTCAAAGCTGTCGTTGTGTGTAATTATTATTTGTATGTTACATTTTAAATGTTTTAAGTTGTATAAATTGTGACATCATCATTACTTTATTGGAGAGAAACGGAAAAGGCCCAAAATGAAAAGTGAAAGCGTCTGTTACTCGACATAAATCAAATGAGGATAAACATTTCGCTGCGTCTGATGCTGCATGATCACACACACATTATGGCGTCCATGGCGACCGCTGCCGGGGAGACGGGTGTTGTTTACAATCTGGTGGGCGCCACGACGACGGGGGGGCATCAGCCGCTCACAGACGTACATTTATCACAGGGTTAAAAAAAAGAAAAGAACTAAAACAAAGAGGAAGAAGAATGCGAGATAGAATTAAAAAAAATACAAAAATAAATAGGATGTTACAGAATTTAGCTGTGCATTTTTAAAATAAATTAATATAATCTAAAACAAAAAATATGTTTATCATAATTAAATAAAAATAATTATAAAATGTATGTTTTTTAGGCCATGAATATTTTTTTTTTTTTTTTTTTCAATTTTCCAAATTAATTCACCGACATCTACAGTTTGTTTTGATAAATTAATCGAGTTAAAACTGAATATATGAACGAAATTTTAGCAAGTCCAGCGAAAAAGGCGAAAGAAATAACGAGACGAATAACGAGAATAAACTATTTAAAAACTGTAAATTTAAACATTTTGATTAAACATTTTTTTACCATTTTAGACAACAAAAACAACAGTAAAATACTTAATTTTCTCTCATTGAAATTGGCAAATCAATCCCTGTTCCGATTGTATTCATGAAGTCAAAATGTACGTTAAATGGAAGAATTAACAATTTAACAACTGTAAATTCAAACATTTTGATTTAACAATTTTTTTTACCTTTATAGACAACAAAAACAACAGTAAAATACTTAATTTTCTCTCATTGAAATTGGCAAATCAATCCCTGTTCCGATTGTATTCATGAAATCAAAATTGTAAATGAAAGAATAAACAAATACACCATCGTAATAAACAAAAAGCAGCTCATTTGAATATCCGTGTGGCGGGAGGCGGTAGTGCAGGCTGTTTGCGCGGGGCAGTCGGGCAGACGGTTTGGGGGCGTGTGTGGAGCGAGCGGAGCGGCATGGGAGGGCAGCGGGCTCATTTGACTTGATAATTCACGTCTTCAGATGCTGTTCAATGGAGCTCCTTGTGTCGCACACTTTGCCCGGGACGTGTTCAGATCCACGTTTCACACCGACGAGGCGTCCGGAGAGAACGCCGTTATGTCTCAGCGAATCAGAGAATGTCCTCGTTTTGACGGGTTTGGTACAGTTACGCGTCCTTGTATTTACTCTAGTGACTCGTGACGGGATCGTCTTCGTCACACTGTGTTTTCATCTGACCGTTTGTGAGATGTTTTAACGGACATTAGTAAAAAAATAATTAAAAAAATAAAAGTAAGATGATATAAATACAAACTTGTAGTACTTGCAGTTGTCCAGGCGTGTGAACTCAAACACAGGCACTGTATTAAATTACATTATTCATAAAGAAATGTAGATTTTGATTTCTTTTAATTATTATCATTTATTATTATCATTATTATTATTATTATTTATTTTTTATATTAAATTCAGACTTAACGTTATTGATCCACATGACAATATAATAGAGCAAAGAATAAAACACAATACATTTCAGGATAACAAAAGTCTCTCTCTCTCTCTCTCCCTCTCTCTCTGGTTGTTTATGAGTGAAGGTTTCTTTCTTTGTCTTTCTTTCTCTCTCTCTCTATGGGTGTTTGTGAGTGTAGGTCTCTCTCTCTTCCTGGTTGTTTGTGAGTTTAGGTCTCTTTCTCTGTCTCTCTCTCTCTCTCTCTCTCTCTCTCTCTCTCTCTCACTGGGTGTTTGTGAGTGTAGGTCTCTCTCTCTCTCTCTCTCTCTCTATGGGTGTTTGTGAGTGTAGGTCTCTCTCTCTCTCTCTCTCTATGGGTGTTTGTGAGTGTAGGTCTCTCTCTCTCTCTCTCGCTCTCTCTCTCTCTCTTCCTGGTTGTTTGTGAGTGTAGGTCTCTCTCTCTCTCTCTCTCTCTCTCTATGGGTGTTTGTGAGTGTAGGTCTCTCTCTCTCTCTCTCGCTCTCTCTCTCTCTCTTCCTGGTTGTTTGTGAGTGTAGGTCTCTCTCTCTTCCTGGTTGTTTGTGAGTGTAGGTCTCTCTCTCTCTCTCTATGGGTGTTTGTGAGTGTAGGTCTCTCTCTCTCTCTCTCTCTCTTCCTGGTTGTTTGTGAGTTTAGGTCTCTTTCTCTCTCTCTCTCTCTCTCTCTCTCTCTCTCTCTCTCTCTCTCTCTATCGCTCTCTTTCTGGGTGTTTATAAGTGAAGGTCTCTTTCTCCCCCTCTCTCTCTCTCTCTCTCTCTCTCTCTCTCTGAGCCTTGGTGCAGGTTACAGATGTAGAGCGTTGAGCCTCCACGTTACGAGGGGGACACTTGTGCTGAGAGGCTGTGCACATTTCTCTCTCTCCCCGCTCTCACTCTCTTCTTCTCTCCCTCTCTCCCTCTCTCTCTCCCTCTCTCTCTCTCCCTCTCTCTCTCTCCCTCTTCCCCCCCTCTCTGGACACTTGTGTTGAGCTCTGAGCACCTGCAAGGCTCCGCAGCTCAGAGGATGAATGGAGGGTCGAGACTGAACCGAACTGATCTCAATGCGCTTCATAATAGAAGACTTCAGATAATGAGCGCCGCAGATTTAACAATGTACTTCTACTTCGAGTGGACAGGCGTTTCGCTCCTCGCACAAACACCTCGTACAGTTTCATGTAGTCGCAGTACTTCTACTTCGAGTGGACAGGCTTTTCACTCCTCGCACAAACACCTCCTACAGTTTCATGTAGTCGCAGTACTTCTACTTCGAGTCGACAGGCTTTTCACTCCTCGCACAAACACCTTGTACAGTTTCATGTAGTCGCAGTACTTCTACTTCGAGTGGACAGGCTTTTCACTCCTCGCACAAACATCTCGTACAGTTTCATGTAGTCGCAGTACTTCTACTTCGAGTGGACAGGCTTTTCGCTCCTCGCACAAACATCTCCTACAGTTTCATGTAGTCGCAGTACTTCTACTTCGAGTGGACAGGCTTTTCGCTCCTCGCACAAACACCTCGTACAGTTTCATGTAGTCGCAGTACTTCTACTTCGAGTCGACAGGCTTTTCACTCCTCGCACAAACACCTCGTACAGTTTCATGTAGTCGCAGTACTTCTACTTCGAGTGGACAGGCGTTTCGCTCCTCGCACAAACATCTCGTACAGTTTCATGTAGTCGCAGTACTTCTACTTCGAGTGGACAGGCGTTTCGCTCCTCGCACAAACACCTCGTACAGTTTCATGTAGTCGCAGTACTTCTACTTCGAGTGGACAGTCTTTTCGCTCCTCGCACAAACACCTCGTACAGTTTCATGTAGTCGCAGTACTTCTACTTCGAGTGGACAGGCTTTTCACTCCTCGCACAAACATCTCGTACAGTTTCATGTAGTCGCAGTACTTCTACTTCGAGTGGACAGGCTTTTCACTCCTCGCACAAACACCTCGTACAGTTTCATGTAGTCGCAGTACTTCTACTTCGAGTGGACAGGCGTTTCACTCCTCGCACAAACATCTCGTACAGTTTCATGTAGTCGCAGTACTTCTACTTCGAGTGGACAGGCTTTTCACTCCTCGCACAAACACCTCGTACAGTTTCATGTAGTCGCAGTACTTCTACTTCGAGTGGACAGGCTTTTCGCTCCTCGCACAAACATCTCCTACAGTTTCATGTAGTCGCAGTACTTCTACTTCGAGTGGACAGGCTTTTCGCTCCTCGCACAAACATCTCGTACAGTTTCATGTAGTCGCAGTACTTCTACTTCGAGTGGACAGTCTTTTCACTCCTCGCACAAACATCTCGTACAGTTTCATGTAGTCGCAGTACTTCTACTTCGAGTGGACAGTCTTTTCACTCCTCGCACAAACACCTCGTACAGTTTCATGTAGTCGCAGTACTTCTACTTCGAGTCGACAGGCTTTTCACTCCTCGCACAAACATCTCGTACAGTTTCATGTAGTCGCAGTACTTCTACTTCGAGTGGACAGTCTTTTCACTCCTCGCACAAACATCTCGTACAGTTTCATGTAGTCGCAGTACTTCTACTTCGAGTGGACAGTCTTTTCACTCCTCGCACAAACATCTCGTACAGTTTCATGTAGTCGCAGTACTTCTACTTCGAGTGGACAGTCTTTTCGCTCCTCGCACAAACACCTCGTACAGTTTCATGTAGTCGCAGTACTTCTACTTCGAGTGGACAGGCTTTTCACTCCTCGCACAAACATCTCGTACAGTTTCATGTAGTCGCAGTACTTCTACTTCGAGTGGACAGGCTTTTCACTCCTCGCACAAACACCTCGTACAGTTTCATGTAGTCGCAGTACTTCTACTTCGAGTGGACAGGCGTTTCACTCCTCGCACAAACATCTCGTACAGTTTCATGTAGTCGCAGTACTTCTACTTCGAGTGGACAGGTTTTTTCACTCCTCGCACAAACATCTCGTACAGTTTCATGTAGTCGCAGTACTTCTACTTCGAGTGGACAGTCTTTTCACTCCTCGCACAAACATCTCGTACAGTTTCATGTAGTCGCAGTACTTCTACTTCGAGTGGACAGTCTTTTCACTCCTCGCACAAACATCTCGTACAGTTTCATGTAGTCGCAGCTCGGGGGGATTCATCTGTACGCCTGAATGGTCTAGTAGCTCGATTTACACTGAGGGGGCTTAAACTGCTGGTTATGGTCTTGACACTTTTATGAAATGAAGCTCAACGGCCCCGCCCACTTTGAAGCCCTGAAGTAGTTCCTGAAGTACATTTCCCATTCCCTTTTCCCCCCTAGACTTTAAAAAGAGTTTAAAGGCACTGCGTAATTAAGTAATGTTAAGCTTTCAATTCAGCCAAATGTTTTAATTATTCAGCAGTTTCTAAAGCTTCAGAAACAGATGTGAACTGAGATTATAAGTATCGTCGTGTTTAAGTGCCACATAGATTAGCCCTGAGCAAATGATTATTTTTTTAAATCCGGGAATAATGATTGGGAAAAATTACTGCAGGAACCAAAACCTAGTCCAAAGCAGAGTAAATACTTGAAATAATGAACCACCTATTTCTTGTTTTTATTTGTATACATTTCAAAAATGTAAAAGAAAAGATGAAAAATAAATAAAAGAAAAATAAATAATGAACCACCAAAGTGCTACAGCATTTGCAACTTACTAATTATAAGCAAATTCATTAATCAATTCAAGAATAAACTAATTAAAATACAATATACCGTATAACAGTTAGTAAAGGTGCACTATGTAACTTTATGTTACTGCTGTGCCTGGAATTTTCTGCAGTATGGCATACAATTATGTTTCCATGGAGACAAACAGGTGACAGCACCAAGCCGAGTCGCAGGTCAGATCTGTGGAGTGGCGAGCCTGCTCACAGTAAGAATGTATGTTTTTACATGTCTTTATGTTTGTTAAAGCAGTGAACACCTTTGTAAGTGAATAAATGTGTGATAGACACAAGTCCAGGCAAAGCAATGACGTCGTCATGACGACCAGAGGAAAGCAGTGGGCGGAGCCCGCCACAAAGTGACGTAGTGCACCTTTGACATAGCGACCTCATAAAGTAATCCTCCTCATGTGACGACTGCTTCATGTTTGTCGGGAGCAGCACGTTTGGCCCTGAACTACAGAGGATTTTGTCTGTTGTTGTTTTATTTATTTAACCTTTCTTTTGCCTGTTGTGCATGTTTTAGATTAATGGTGCAAAGCAGAGCACCCAAAGGATACAAGAAGAACATGCCAAATCCACATAGTCCCATTCTTCAGGATTCAAACTCATGAGCTTCTGGCCTGTCACCATAGTTACATCATCGATGTAAGATGTGAGGATATTTTTGGGGCTTATTATTTATTGAGCGTACATTGCACATGTGGGACATTTTGTTATTTTTTTAACGCTACAATAACTTAAGCTGCAGCGGCGCTAAATGTGTAACATATATGACTTTATTTTTATTGCAGCTTATGTTTTATTTACGATATGGTGCAAAATTAAAAGATTATAATAATATAATTATATAATTTAAACAAATTAGAACTTACCAGAACAAGAAACAGAATAGTGTATTTTTCTTTTTTGATTTTTTTTGAATTTTTAAAAGAGTAAAAATCTAAATAAAAACACAAGTAGACATCAACTAAACATCAAAAGAAACTTAATCGCTGCACAATTAAATTAAAATAAAAGTCACACTTGGTCCAAAGTCATTCAAATGTGTCCATTTCCAAATTAAGTCCAAATGTCAGTTTTTCCATTCGTCTAATTTCTGTTACTATGACAGTCCAGTCCTTTCTGTCAGCCATTTGTCATGCCACTAAAAGTATGTTCCAAAGGTATCCATTTATTGTGTCTATGGCAGGAGTTTTGAGGCCCATTTCGTACCGTATTTTCCGAAGTATAAATTGCTCTGGGGTATAAGTCGCACCAGCCAAAAAATGCATAATAGAGAAGAAAAAACATATACAAGTCGCACTGGAGTATGCTAACGCTAACACCTTCAGCTACATGAGGCACAGACAGAACTGTGGTAAGTGTCTGGTATGTTAACGTAACATATGAACAGTTATTCAGATAACTATAGCATAAAGAACATGCTAACAAGTTTACCAAAGCATCAGTTTTACCCCAAATCACTAAATCCATTGAATTCTTCTTCCTCTGTGTCACTTCTAAACAACTCCACAAACTCCAGAGGTAGAGGAAGTGCAGATTCTTCTTCTGCGTCGCTTAGAGCCTAGAGCGCCCTCTTGTGGTGGTCAGTGTGAAAATAATCAACATGTGAAATGCGGATGCCAGTGTGAAAATAACAAATAATATCACATATAAGTCGCTCTGGAGTATAAGTCGCACCCAAAACTTATAGTCCGGAAAATACGGTAGTTCTAAAATTGGGATGGTAATGTCAAAAACAGTTTGCAGTGCGTCGTTAATTTGAGTCCAATATTTTTGAGCGACAGGACAGTCCCGGAGCACGTGACAGTGTAATGTTCTAAACAAGTGATATTCCTGATCAAAACATTGCCCATCGGAATTGTTCACGATATCTCAAAATGGCCGCCATCCATCTCCCTCAAATGGAGTTGAAGACGGAGATGGACGAGCAAAGTGACGAAGCGCAGGACTGAATTCGACTCGGCGCTAAATCCGTGTAGAATCCATTTGTAAAAGTGAACAACAACCACGACCATGACCACGAGAGGAACATTGTGTTTCTAAATCCAGATCACAAAGAGCGATTCGTGCATTTGTTTTATTCAAAGTGTCACTCGGCATCTTAAGTGAGCACTCCGTCAAAGATGGAGGTGGAGGCCATGAAATATTAACGCCAAATTCGCTGGTCGGATGGTGTTCGATGCGCGAGAGACACGAGTTCACATCGCCGCAAAGACACTCTCGAGGTCCATGAAAAACAAAATAGAAATTTACACAAAGGACGACTGGTGCAGGGCAAGTTGTGATTTTAGTTTATATCGAGTTTTTTCTGGGATTTTAACACATTTATATGGACAGCAGCTGAAAGGAGTGAGTTTGTGGAGATTTTGGAAATAATTGTGATCGTATTCTGCCTTTTCACAAACAAATATGCAATTTTCTAGTACGTTTTGCTAATTCCATGCCGCATTTTCGTCAAAATGTTCCAGGAATTTCTTTATTTAATTTCAAAGATGAGCAAAAGCCAAGTGCTAATGAACCAATTTTGATTTAATCGATTCCTTCCTAATGATTTAATCACAATTGTTGTTTTGGAGTTGTGAAAATGGTGAGTTTTGAGTCTATAATAAATGTCAGAAAAGGTTAGAAAGGATAGTGTTTTTCAAAATCAATGTCTAGACCAGACGAATGAGTGATGAAACTAGACTATTGAAAAAAAAAAAGAAAAAAAGAAAAGAATAAATTAAAATAATCAACATATTTTTGCACTTTTTTAAAATTTATTTTTGATTTATTTTACTGTATTTTCCTGTTTTGTGCAATATTTAAACCACATCTAAGACATTTGCAGACACATTGTGTCATCTTCATATTGTCATAGGGATCATTTAAGATTTGTTTTTGAATTTACTTTTGAATTTGTGAAAATGTCGAGTTTCGAGTCTGTAGTCTATAATAAATATCAGAAAAGGTTCAAAAGAATAGTGTTTATGAAAAGACTGCCATCGAAAGCCATTTCTAGACCAGACAAATGAGTGATTAAACTATAAAAAACTATACAAATTAAAAAAAAATAAAAAAAATAATAAAAATAATCACAGTCTCAAAAAGAGCAGATAAAAAATTAAAAAAAATTAAAAACTTTTCAAACATATTTTGCACTTTTTTTATTTAACCGTCTTTTCATGTTTTGTGCAATATTATAACCACAATTAAGACATTTACAGACACATTGTATCGTCTTAATATTGTCATTTGGATCATTTAAGATATTCATTTTATTTTTGTCAACATAACATGGCCCTATTTTAAACTGCAGTTATAACAACCCGATAAAAAACAATGCATACACTTTTACCTCGTGTATTATATATGTTTGATGCAAAAAATAATAATAGTTTTGTTGTCTAGAGCTAAACTTCCTGTCATGATAGCGAATCACAGAATGAACAATGTCGACCTGTTAAAAACGCAAATAATTGATCAAACGGCCCAGTATCCAAATGTAACACAAACATATCGCGTCGAGTATTCAAACCAGAGCCATAACGTGTCATACTCTGGGCTTTATGGTCGGTAATGATTAACGGCGCCGAGCTGGCCCATGCAAAACTGTTACAACCGCACGCATACGTCCGTTTGAGACGCCGTATCTTCCTCAGGAACGTGAGGCTGAAGGTGCACTTCCTCACGCCTCTGATCTGAATGATGCACGTGTCACGGAAATAAAACTGTAATAAATGAACTCGACTGCGTTGTTCTGTGTTTGGCCTGAGACGCAACAGAGAAATAATGGATTAAACACTCTAAGACTAAGAAAGAATTAGCATAGTGTACCTTTAATGTATTTAATTATGATGATGATGATGATTATTATTGTTATGATTATTATTATTATTATTATTGTTCTTATGATTATAATTATTATTGTAGGTATTATTATCATCATTATTAATATCAGTACCTTTAATGTATTTTTATTATGACTATTATGATCATTATTATTGTAAGAATAAAACTTTTTTTAAAAATCTAATGTCATCACCTTTAATGTATTTTTATTATGATTGTTATAAAAAAAATGTAATATCCATACCTTTAATATAGTTTTTATTATGATTATTATTAAAAAAAATTAAAACAAATCTAATATCGGTACTTTTTATGTATATTATGATTATTATGATCATTATTATTGTAAAAATAAAACTATTTAAAAAAAATCTAATATCATCACCTTTAATGTATTTTTATTATGATTGTTATATTTATATATATAAAAAAAAAATAATCTTATATCCCCACCTTTAATATAGTTTTCATTATGATTTTTATTAAAAAAGATTAAAACAAATCTAATATCAGTACCTTTAATGTATTTTAAAAAGAATACGATTACTATGATTATGATGATTATTTTATTATTGTATTAAAAAATAAAACAATTAAAACAATCAAATATCAGTATCACAGTCGGAATAGAATATGACAAATACATCTTTTTATCGGCGTTGCTAACAGGATAAACTGGACATAATATATGCTAAATGAACAGAATAGTGCATATTGACGGTCCAAAATGACGTTTACAGAGTTCAGCAGTTTGATGGCGACAGCGGGATTGATTTCCTGTTTCTCTCAGCGTAGCCGCGGTAACGGTCTGAACGAGCTCGTGCAGCACATGATCGCGTGACATTTTGTTGACTAAAACGAGACAAACAGTTACAGTCGTCAAAGGAACCCTCGTTTAGCCTCTCGTTTTCTCCTCCTTTAAAACCTCCAACCTTTGAAGGGATCGCCCCGTCTTCAGTTCATTCCCTCTTTCTTTCTTTCTTTCTCTCTCTCTCTCTTTCTCTCTCTCTCTCTCTCGTCACTCTCTTTTTCTATTCACGTCTCTTCTCTCTCTCTTTCCCATCTCTCACTTCTCTCACTTCCTGTCTTTTCTTTTTCTCTTATCTCCCGTTCACTTCTCTCTCTTTTCTCCCTTTCGCTTCTCTTTCTCTCTCTCTCTCTCTTTCTTTCTCTCTCTCTCTCTCTCTTTCTCTCTCTCGTCACTCTCTTTTTCTATTCACGTCTCTTCTCTCTCTCTTTCCCATCTCGCTCTTCTCTCACTTTCTGTCTTTTCTTTTTCTCTTATCTCCCGCTCGCTTCTCTTCCTCTCTTTTCTCCCTTTCACTTCTCTTTCTCTCTCCCTCTCTCTTATCCCCCCTCTTGCTTCTCTTTCTCTGGTCTGTCTCTCTTCTCTTCTCTCCCTCTCTCTTCCCTCCCTCGCTTCTCTCTCTCTTCCCTCCCTCATTTCTCTTTCTCTCTTCTGTCCCTCCTCTCTCCCTCTCTCTTCCCTCCCTCGCTTTTCTTTCTCTCTTCTGTCTCTTCTCTCCCTCTCTCTTCCCTCCCTCATTTCTCTTTCTCTCTTCTGTCCCTCCTCTCTCCCTCTGTCTTCCCTCCCTCGCTTCTCTCTCTCTTCCCTCCCCTCATTTTTCTTTCTCTCATCTTTCTCTCTTCTCTCCCTCTCTCTTCCCTCCCTCGCTTCTCTTTCTCTCTTCTCTCTGTCTCATTCTCTTTCTCTAGACGCACCTCCTCTCCTCCTTTCTGTCTCCAACCTCTTCTCTCTCTCTCTCTCTTTCCCTCCACCTTTCCTTTCCCCTTTCTCCCTTCCTTTCCCCTCACGTTTCTCCTCTCTCTTCTCTCTCTTGTTCTATGTATATCTCTCCTTTTTCTCTTCTCTCCCTTTCTCTTCCCTCTCTTACTCTCTACCCACCCACAATCTCTTTTTGTGTCTCTCCCGTCTCTCTCTCCTCCCTCCCTCCCTTCCCATCTCTCTCTCTCTTCTCCCCATCGTCTTTCCGCCTCTCCCCCCCGCATCTGTCAATCATCCGCCGGCGCGCCCCCCGATTCCCAAGGTCCGCGGTCTCCATTAGCGACGGGAGGGCCCGGGCCGCGGCGTTACCGTGGGTTACGCATCGATCGCCGCCGTTTGATTGGTCAGACGTACGGCGACGGGGGTCGATCGCCTTTAGCTGCAGCGAGGCAGAGCGGGCGAGTCGGGAGATAATCACCGGGAGTTTATCACGAGAAAACAAGGTCGTTACGTTGTGCGCCGACTCTTCCAATAACACGTTCAAACGCTCGCCACCACCGCTCGCCGCCGCTCGACACGATTCAATTTAGTTCCGTTGCGCCACAGTCGTCTCTCGGGGCGTCACATGTTTGTCCCATTTGAACAACAGGAAGGAAGGAAATGGTCAATAAAAGACATAAGAAGTACCACAGGGTTTCACAATAAGTATAAGTATCTGTGTGTATAAGTATAAGTATCTGTGTGTATAAGTATCTGTGTGTATAAGTATCCGTGTATAGGTCTGTCAGTTATTCAACCGTCTATAAGTCAAATGTTTACGTACTACAAAAATAAATTCTGCATTGATAAAACACAGAATAATAATGTGTAAAATCTGTCATTTGTTAAAAAAACAAAAACACACACAATAAAGTAGGATAATTATCACATCGAAAGACTAAAGTGTTGAAAATGGGGGGAAACAAAATTTTAAATAAAATTACCCAAAAATTGCCGACTACTCTATTTTTTTTCTATCTACATCCTATTATAACCTGACTTTGACGTCTCCAGCTCCAGGGTTTCAAGACACTATTATATACGACTGGAATGTTAAATCTTGAAACCTCCATGTCTGTTTAAGGACGGATTCTCTTTTTTAACTCCATATTTTCTCCTGCTTAGAATCTTCATCTCACTGTCTGTGGTTAGTGGCTTTAAGATGAAGGTGCACGGCGCTCTGTGGTCCTGAACTCCAGTGTCTTCTGTGCTGATAGAGCCTCTTGTTTAGTCTCACTATGTACCGCTCTTTACAGCGTTCTTCACTGCATTTCTCTGTTTTTGAGTCTGCATCTTGTCCTTAGGGTGAACCAGTTTTTGTGGAATTCCTGTTTGCAAAAGGTTCTTGCAGTTTTTGTCTTGAAGTGTTGCCTGGTTTAAAATCACCTGTTTATTTTTAACCATGCAACGCATTAAGACAAAAACTGGTTCACCCTAAAGACAAGATGCAACACAAAAACAGAGCAATGTAGTGTATTCTATTAAATTCCTGTATGTTTTTACTGTTTTTTTTACATGGCATTCCTCCATGTTTTTACTGTATTTCTCATGATATTCCTGCATGTTTTTACTGTATTTTACATGATATTCCTGCATGTTTTTACTGTATTTTACATGATATTCCTGCATGTTTTTACTGTATTTTACATTATATTCCTGCATCCTTTTGGCGACAGAGCATTCTCCCGAACAGCACCCCGACTCTGGAACTCCCTCCCCCAACCTGTCCGCCACTCTCCCTCACTCACAACATTTAAATCCCGCCTAAAAACATACCTCTTCACCCAAGCCTATGACCTCCCCTACCCCTAGCCTCCTCTACCCCATTGCCTACTCTTCTACCCCCTGTTACATCCCCATCTTTTTCTCTCTACTTCTTCTGTCTTGTTCATTTTATCTGTATATTAATGTGTTCTGTACGTGTTGTCCCCCCCTGTCTGTAAATACCCCCCCTTTTTTTATTATGTTCAGCGTCTTTGGGTCACTGAAAAGCGCTATATAAATAAAAGTTATTATTATTATTATTATTATGTTTTTACTGTATTTTACATGATAGTCCTGCATGTTTTTACTGTATTTTTGATGATATTCCTGCATGTTTTTACTGTATTTCACATGATATTCCTGCATGTTTTTACTGTATTTCACATGATATTCCTGCATGTTTTCAGTGTATTTCACTTGATATTCCTGCATGTTTTCAGTGTATTTCACATGATATTCCTGCATGTTTTCAGTGTATTTCACATGATATTCCTGCATGTTTTCAGTGTATTTCACATGATATTCCTGAATGTTTTCAGTGTATTTCACATGATATTCCTGAATGTTTTCAGTGTATTTCACATGATATTCCTGAATGTTTTCAGTGTATTTCACATGATATTCCTGCATGTTTTCAGTGTATTTCACATGATATTCCTGCATGTTTTCAGTGTATTTCACATGATATTCCTGAATGTTTTCAGTGTATTTCACATGATATTCCTTCATGTTTTCAGTGTATTTTGCATGATATTCCTGAATGTTTTCAGTGTATTTCACATGATATTCCTTCATGTTTTCAGTGTATTTCACATGATATTCCTGCATGTTTTCAGTGTATTTCACATGATATTCCTGAATGTTTTCAGTGTATTTCACATGATATTCCTGAATGTTTTCAGTGTATTTCACATGATATTCCTGCATGTTTTCAGTGTATTTCACGTGATATTTCTGCATGTTTTCAGTGTATTTCACTTGATATTCCTTCATGTTTTCAGTGTATTTCACATGATATTCCTGAATGTTTTCAGTGTATTTCACATGATATTCCTGCATGTTTTCAGTGTATTTCACATGATATTCCTTCATGTTTTCAGTGTATTTCACATGATATTTCTGCATGTTTTCAGTGTATTTCACATGATATTCCTGCATGTTTTCAGTGTATTTCACGTGATATTCCTTCATGTTTTCAGTGTATTTCACATGATATTCCTGCATGTTTTCAGTGTATTTCACATGATATTCCTTCATGTTTTCAGTGTATTTTACATGATATTCCTGAATGTTTTCAGTGTATTTCACATGATATTCCTGCATGTTTTCAGTGTATTTCACATGATATTCCTTCATGTTTTCAGTGTATTTCACATGATATTCCTGCATGTTTTCAGTGTATTTCACATGATATTCCTGAATGTTTTCAGTGTATTTCACATGATATTCCTGCATGTTTTCAGTGTATTTCACATGATATTCCTGCATGTTTTCAGTGTATTTCACATGATATTCCTGCATATTTTCAGTGTATTTTACATGATATTCCTTCATGTTTTCAGTGTATTTCGCATTATATTCCTGCATGTTTTCAGTGTATTTCACTTGATATTCCTGAATGTTTTCAGTGTATTTCACATGATATTCCTGCATGTTTTCAGTGTATTTCACATGATATTTCTGCATGTTTTCAGTGTATTTCACATGATATTTCTGCATGTTTTCAATGTATTTCACGTGATATTCCTTCATGTTTTCAGTGTATTTCACATGATATTCCTGAATGTTTTCAGTGTATTTCACATGATATTCCTGCATGTTTTCAGTGTATTTTACATGATATTCCTGCATGTTTTCAGTGTATTTCACATGATATTCCTGCATGTTTTCAGTGTATTTCACTTGATATTCCTTCATGTTTTCAGTGTATTTCACATGATATTCCTTCATGTTTTCAGTGTATTTTACATGATATTCCTTCATGTTTTCAGTGTATTTCACATGATATTCCTGAATGTTTTCAGTGTATTTCACATGATATTCCTGCATGTTTTCAGTGTATTTCACATGATATTCCTGCATATTTTCAGTGTATTTTACATGATATTCCTTCATGTTTTCAGTGTATTTTGCATGATATTCCTGCATGTTTTCAGTGTATTTCACATGATATTCCTGCATGTTTTCAGTGTATTTCACTTGATATTCCTTCATGTTTTCAGTGTATTTCACTTGATATTCCTTCATGTTTTCAGTGTATTTTACATGATATTCCTTCATGTTTTCAGTGTATTTCACATGATATTCCTGCATGTTTTCAGTGTATTTCACTTGATATTCCTGCATGTTTTCAGTGTATTTTACATGATATTCCTGCATGTTTTCAGTGTGTTTGTGTTGTCCAGTTGAGTTGTTTTGTCGCTCTCCCGTGCCAGTCCTGTTCCTCCTTTTGGCCTGGTTTACTTCAGTCTCTGTGGACTTGAACAATACGTCTGCCGCTCGCGCCCGAGGCCACGCTCAGACCTCCTTCTTCTTCTCTCTCTTTGTTTCTTTATCTCCTCCATCGTAAACAAGACTCTCTCTCTGTAGCATCCAGGCCCAGTCCTTTATGTACAGTACAGTCAATTCAAATGCACCGTACTGTCAAAATAGGACAGCCTGTGTTTCAGTGAGTGGAGAGTTTCAGAGACAGCTTTTCACATTTGTCTATGATTTCGTTTGGTGCGTGAGTGTCTCTGGTAAATATCTATCATAGTTTCACATCAGTTAAGTGGCAGTTTATGACGAAAAGTTGACATTTACACAGAGTAATTCTGTAAGTAAATATTATATATACGGCTTCCCCGAGAACCTGGTTTTGTCTCATTTTAGACTTGGTTTAGTCTAATTTTGGACTTGGTTTAGTCTCATTTTAGACCTGGCTTAGGCTGCGTTCACACTTGTACATACGTCACATCAAAACTGAGACTAAACCAGGACTAAAGCCGGAACTAAACCTGGACTGGATCAGGGCCAAACCAAGTTCATGTCAAGACTAAAATCTGCTCAATTTAGGACCAAATAACTGCAACTGTGAATGGACTCTTAGGCCCATTTAGACCTGGTTTAAGTCTCATTTTGGACCTGGTTTAGTCTCATTTTGGACCTGGTTTAGTCTCATTTTGGACCTGGTTTAAGTCTCATTTTGGACCTGGTTTAGTCTCATTTTGGACCTGGTTTAGTCTCATTTTAGACCTGGTTTAGTCTCATTTTAGACATGGTTTAAGTCTCATTTTAGACCTGGTTTAAGTCTCATTTCAACCTGGTTTAGTCTCATTTTAGACCATTTTAGCCCTAATTTACACCTGATTTTATACATGTTTACATCTGGTGGCAAATATCATTTGAACTGGTATTTGGTGTGAAAAGAAAGAAGAGAACCACTGCTCTGATCCTTTTTATTTTTTCATTTGTATTTGAAAATAGAACAACACAGAAAAACAACAACAATAGAAACAGAAACACAGAACATAACATTATATTTTTTTTAACAGAAAAAACATACAAAAAAACATAGAACAAGCAGGACCAGTGAGAACATAAGGTAAATAGAGGAATAAAAGTAGAAAATAAGTGAGTGGCATACAAAAAAAGAAGAAGAATTGTCCCACTTTGTCCATTATTTGTACTCTACTGTTCCATTTACTCTTGTCCTTTATCACATCGACACACTTCCTCCTCCCTTCTTTTTTTCTTTTCTTCTCCTTGCGTTTTGTGGAAGTGATTTCAGGCGCCAGTCGTGTCGCCGTCGCCCCCTCAGGCCAACTGTTTTACTCAGATATAATACCAGCCGCTCGCTTCTATCGCCACGGCGATTCCTGGCTTTGTCCATTGACCTGGAAGTGACTGGTGTAGAGCGGAGGCAGCAGAGTGAGAGTGTGGAATCCACTCGTGAATCCACTCGTGAATCCACTCGTGAATCCACTCGTGAGCGGCGCTTTCACAGGTTTACTGCGAGTCAACCCATTCAATCAGGGTTAAAGAAAGAAGTACGGCGCAATTAAAGCCGTAAAGAAGTCTAAATCGAGACGAAATGTGGCCTAAATCAGGTTATGAAGGAATAAAATACAACTAAAACCAGAGGCTGTAAAGAAGACTGAACCAGGACTAAAGCAGGACTAAACCAGAACCAAACCAGTAAATCAGAACTAAATAAGGTCTAAAGAAGGATTCATCTTGGACTAAACCAGGTCTAAAGAAGGATCCATCTTGGACTAAACCAGGTCTAAATTAGGATTCATCTTGGACTAAACCAGGTCTAAAGAAAGATCCATCTTGGACTAAACCAGGTCTAAAGAAGGATCCATCTTGGCCTAAACCAGGTCTAAAGAAGGATCCATCTTGGACTAAATCAGGTCTAAAGAAGGATCCATCTTGGACTAAACCAGGTCTAAAGAAGGATCCATCTTGGACTAAACCAGGTCTAAAGAAGGATCCATCTTGGACTAAACCAGGTCTAAAGAAAGATCCATCTTGGACTAAACCAGGTCTAAAGAAGGATCCATCTTGGACTAAACCAGGTCTAAAGAAGGATTCATCTTGGCCTAAACCAGGTCTAAAGAAGGATTCATCTTGGACTAAACCAGGTCTAAAGAAGGATTCATCTTGGACTAAACCGGGTCTAAAGAAGGAATTCATCTTGGCCTAAACCAGGTCTAAAGAAGGATTCATCTTGGACTAAACCGGGTCTAAAGAAGGAATTCATCTTGGCCTAAACCAGGTCTAAAGAATGATTCATCTTGGACTAAACCAGGTCTAAAGAATGATTCATCTTGTACTAAATCAGGTCTAAAGAAGGATTCATCTTGGACTAAACCAGGTCTAAAGAAGGATTCATCTTGGACTAAACCAGGTCTAAATTAGGATTCATCTTGGCCTAAACCAGGTCTAAAGAAGGATTCATCTTGGACTAAACCAGGTCTAAATTAGGATTCATCTTGGCCTAAACCAGGTCTAAAGAAGGATTCATCTTGGCCTAAACCAGGTCTAAAGAAGGATTCATCTTGGACTAAACAAGGTCTAAATTAGGATTCATCTTGGACTAAACCAGGTCTAAAGAAAGATCCATCTTGGACTAAATCAGGTCTAAAGAAGGATCCATCTTGGACTAAACCAGGTCTAAAGAAGGATTCATCTTGGCCTAAACCAGGTCTAAAGAAGGATCCATCTTGGCCTAAACCAGGTCTAAAGAAGGATTCATCTTGGACTAAACCAGGTCTAAAGAAGGATTCATCTTGGCCTAAACCAGGTCTAAAGAAGGATTCATCTTGGCCTAAACCAGGTCTAAAGAAGGATTCATCTTGGCCTAAACCAGGTCTAAAGAAGGATTCATCTTGGCCTAAACCAGGTCTAAAGAAGGATTCATCTTGGACTAAACCAGGTCTAAATTAGGATTCATCTTGGCCTAAACCAGGTCTAAATTAGGATTCATCTTGGCCTAAACCAGGTCTAAAGAAGGATTCATCTTGGACTAAACCAGGTCTACAGAAGGCCCAAACCTGGATCTAAAATGGCAGCGAGCTTTCGGGGCCTGTGATGTGTGTGCTCTGTGGGAGATACTGTACACGTTAAAGTCAAGGAGTCTCCTTGGCCCTGGTCACGGTCCCGGGGCCCGGAGGAATGCCCATTACACACTGGCCATACTTGTCCGCAAAGAAAACAAGATGGACGCCGCTGCGCAAGGAATTTAATATAACGTCGATGGATTGACGGATGAGAAGGTCCAAAATGTCCACAATCTGAACCCGGGACCTTTCCAAACCGTCACCGAGGGGCCAAAGAGCCAGTAATTAATCTCTGTGACCAGGAATTTCTTTTGAAGATCGTGTAGAATTGTAGGATTCTGTGGTGGAATCTTCAAACTCCGTTCAGGTGTAACGCCGCTCCTTCTTCTTGTCTCGTCCAGGCTTGACGGCGGCAGCGATGGCCGAGCTCCAGAAGCTGCAGAAGATGAAGATGATGATGAGTTTACAGAACGGGAACGAGTCAGACAACGAAGACCTGCACTCCAACACCGGTAAGCCTTACAGGAGGGCGAACCCCGACTGTTTAATAACGCTTTTGTTCTTATTATGCAGTCACGGAAGTAGCGCAACGTTTCATGGTCGTTTTCCTTCACCAGACGCGTTTTTTGAAGTGTGATTTATTGAAAATACCGCGATTAAAGCAGGATAATCCTAGTTTTCTAAATGAACGGCATCATTAAAAAAAACTCCCAATAGATTAAATTGCAGAAGGAAAGCTCAAGTTGTTTATTTGACCGTCTAAAGTGCAAATCTTATCGCGATACAAAAGCAAAATACTGCATTGTAAGTCGCACCAGGCAAAAAATGCATCATAGAGAAGAAAAAAACATAAGTCGCACTGGAGTATAAGTCGCATTTTTGGGGGAGATTTATTTGATAAAATCCAGGACCAAGAACAGACATTTCATCTTGAAATGCAATGTAAAATAATAACAGATGAGAGAACATGGTGAATAGGTGTACGTATGCTAACGCTAACACCTTCAGCTACATGAGGCACAGACAGAACTGTGGTAAGTGTCTGGTATGTTAACGTAACATATGAACAGTTATTCAGATAACTATAGCATAAAGAACATGCTAACAAGTTTACCAAAGCATCAGTTTTACCCCAAATCACTAAATCCATTGAATTCTTCTTCCTCTGTGTCACTTCTAAACAACTCCACAAACTCCAGAGGAAGAGGAAGTGCAGATTCTTCTTCTGCGTCGCTTAGAGCCTAGAGCGCCCTCTTGTGGTTATCAGAGTGAAAATATCAACATGTGAAATACGGTTGCCAGTGTGAAAATAATGAATAATATCACATTTAAGTCGCTCTGGAGCATAAGTCACACCTCGGCCAAACTATGAAAAAAGGTGCGACTTATAGTCCGAAAAATACTGGAACCTAAATTGACCCACTGGTGCAAATAAAAGCAAAAACATAAAAATGTTTTTGAAATGAAAAATTTTGTTTCATCTCTGATTCATTGAACAATAAGTCGACATATATAGTTCTTTTGTCGTAGATTTTGTCTGTCCCTTACAGTTTATTTTTCGTATTGTAAAAATCATTCAGTTTCAGCTTTTGCGACGCAATGTGTGAAATAAAAAAAGTGTTTTCCAGAACTTACCTACTTTTAAACCAATAGTAGTGCATTCTACAACCGTCACCTTTAAGTTGACTTCCATTTGCTTGAAAAAAAACAGTACAGTAAAACATAATTAAAACGAGTCGAATTAGAGTTGTACATGTAAAAATAAGAAATACATATTGAGTTACTATGGAGACGGGCACCTATCTATTCCCGGCACTGTTTAATAAATGACCAGAGGGGAAATCAAATGAGGTTCGAATGAAACGAGAGAAGAAGCTGAAAGCTGAATCCACAGAGTTAAACTGATCGTCTGTCGCGGTTATACAAAGTTTAATTTGTAGATTATGTCACAGATTCACCTTTTGTTGTAGTTTCTTTTGTACTTCTAAAACACCTGTAAGTGAAGACAGTGTTGGGAATGAAGGTGAAGTTAAGGTTAAGGTACTTTATTGTCCCCGTAGGGAAATGTGTCCTCTGCATTTGGAATATGACTGCGTTAAAATGTATTCAATTACAGAATTCTGAAAAAACTGCGTTAATATGTATTTTATAATGTATTCTGATATCAGAGAACTGTACTCTGAATACTTTTACAGTAAGTAAAACGTAAAAGAACTGTAAAACCTTTAGATATATGTACTTGTTTTTTTTAATGGACTGAAAAAAATTTAAACATACTTTTCACTTGGTTTTAGGGATTTTTTCATGTTTATGTATAAATATATATGTCTAAAAACAGCGAAAATTGTACTTACTAAGAATTTCTTTCTTTATTATGACAAAAAATTATGTAAAAAAATACTTTTACATGTATTTGTGTACATTTATCACTCCTGTATCTGTAGTTTTACCAAAATCCAATACTTCTTCCACCACTGATTGAGTTGCATTCAAGTATTTCGCTTTATATACTTGCTGCAACGTTTGTTATGCATTTAAATATCACTGATTAGTAATAAGTAACTGTATTGGTAACACTTTAAAATAAGATACTTTAGTAAACCATTTATAAGGCGTTAATACATATAGATATTTGTTTTTAAGCACTTACAAGGCATTTTTCACTTGCCTTTTGACAATAGTTTACTAAGTATTGTATTAATACTCAACATGCTGTACATGGTTTAATAGTACATGATTTCTGTTCATGATTTATGAATATTTATAAAGAATTATAAGCCGTCTATAAATGATTGTAAATGCCTTATAAACAAATAACTAGAGCTTATTAACAGTGGTGGAAGAAGTACTTTAATAGTAAAAGTTTTAACGTACCTAAGGAGTACTTAAGGAGTAATAAAAGTATTTCACAGGGATTCTAAGTGTTCCGTGTGATGATTTGTTCAGTTCATTTGCCATTTCTTAATTTTTCTAATGAATTTTATGCATATATTTTTGTTTTCTCAAAACTTAAAACGCCAATGCCGAACGAGCACATACTTTCAACTTTTCAGTACAGTAAAAAAAAATGTAGTAGAGTAGAAAGTACAGATCCCGCTCCAAAACGCAAAAAAGTAAAGTGTCCACTGTGAAATATTACATCAACTGTTGTACTTTGTTACTTTTAACGCCTTTTAACGAGTTTACGGGACCTTCTTTTGAAGCGTTACCGCGTATTCCGAACACACCCGAATAACTGTACCAGACCGTTACACAAAATGAGTATTCTGAATGTGTACTTGTATTTAGGTACATCCCAACACTGAATATAGTCAATGCCAAAATGCGGAACATTCCGGGCACGGCGGTAAAATGCTACTTTAGCGTTAGCATCGCCGAAACTGCCGTGCGTTTTCTAATCCGTGTACTCGAGTTCTTCTTCTTCTCGTTTGTTTGTCCTCTTTGTGTTTTTTTGTTTTGTTTTGTTTGGTTAAATCTCCTCTTTTGAGAACGCGTCCAGTCTTGGGTTTCGCTGTTGACTTTTTAATATTTAACTTGGCTGCAATGATCTCCAGAAATGGCCTTTCGAGGGAGTGAACTGACCCGGTCAATAAGTCTGGATGAGGACGAAAAAAAAACACGACAAAAAACCCACACTAACACTAATTAACTCGTCTGCTGAATCAGAAAAGAACGTGTGTGTGTGTGTGCGTGTGTGTCTGTGTGTGTGCGTGTGTGTCTGTGTGTGTGCGTGTGTGTGTGTGTGCGTGTGTGTCTGTGTGTGTGTTTGTGTGTGAGTGTGTGTGTGTGTGTGCGTGTGCGTGTGTGTGCGTGTGCGAGTGTGCGTGTGTGTGTGTGTGTGTGTGCGTGCGTGTGTGCGTGCGTGTGTGCGTGTGTGTTTGTGCGTGTGTGTTTGTGCGTGTGTGTATGTGTGTATGTGTGTGTGTGTATGTGTGTGTGTGTATGTGTGTGTGTGTGTGTGTGTGTGTGTTGTCTTTGCAGCGGATCAAAGGACGATCTGCTTCATCGGTTTGTTGGTTCAGTCAGCGAGACAACTTGAAAACGTGATTAATAATCAACACACGGAAAGAAATAAATAAGGAAATGCAAAAAATAATGAAATAAACATAGATTACAGTAACATTATTGCATTAAAAAAGAAAGTGGACGGCAAATAGAATTAAATTAAAATGTGCTTGATTGATTGATTTGTTAGTTCTAAGACACATAATTTAATTAATAAATAATGAAATACAAAAAATAATGAAATAAACATACATTACAGTAACATTATTGCATAAAAAAAAGTGGACGTAAAATAGACTTAAATGAAAATGTGCTTGCTTGATTGATTGATTGATTGTTTTATTTATTTGTTAGTTCCAACACATAAATGTAATAAATACTACAAAAATAATGAAATAAACATACATGACAGAAACGGGGGGGGGAAATGTATATTTGCGATATAAGGGATTTGGCGCTGCGCGCACGCTCTCGCCAGGACCGCGCGCAGGGACGACGGCGCTTCGTCACAGACTCATGCATGATTTTGACGGAAAAAATATTTCACGCGCGCTCTTATCTTTTGACTTAATACCGCTATTTATATTTCATTTAACGCTATTTTGCATTGACGGCGGTACTTTATAAAAAAAAATTATAATGATTAATTTTATTTATATTGTAGAAATCAATCATCTAAGTGCGGCGGATCCGTAAACCAAGTAATAAAATAACTGTGGCCTAACAAACTAAAATCTGTTTCATTCTCCGCGAAACAGGAAGTGCGCAGTTAGCATAATAGCTGTCGTTAGCTTTACTCGCGCTCACTCCGAAAGTTGTGCCAAACGCTTTCAAACTGAATAATTATAATGATTTGATTTATTTTTTTAATTATTTTAACAAACTAAAATCTGTTTCATTCTCCGCGCAACAGGAAGCGCGCAGTTAGCATGCTAGCTGTTAGCTTTACCCGCGCTCCCTCTGAAAGTTGTTCCAAACGCTTTCAAACTGAAAAATTATAATGATGAAATGTTACTAATCTAAATCAATATAAATATGTTTAAATTGATCCATACTAGATGTTTGTTTTGGCCGTGTAGAGACGTTGTTATTCCCATTCTTTTCTCTTGTCCACAGTTATTTGAAAAGTGTCTTGTATTTGGCGTCGGTGACATCCAAACAAAGCCCCACACTCCACTCTGCCCACTCTGAGCCCACTCCATCTCTGCTCTGTTTGCTCGTTTCAATTATTAACACGCCGCAAAACAAAGAGCACGGAAACGGGAAAAGAATAGGACCTAAAAGTGTGCGCAAATGTGGTTTTTGTACAGCTGACCTGGCAACGGAAAACCCAATGCTCACTATTGACTCACTCACATTTTTTATTTATTCCTTTTATTTATTCCCAGGCTTGTCTTCTTGGATAGGTTTTTATTTTTCATTTTTTTATCGCTCCGTTTTAAAGGTGGGCTGAGTAGTTAAAAATAAATGTGTTAAAATGACTTAAATCTGCAATGTTTATCTTGTTGAAATTAATTAGGTCGGCATTTTTTATGTATATTTGCTTTTATTTTGTAATTTAAGATAAACCTGCCAATGGAAGAAGAATTATGGACCTTAATAAATTGGAAAAAAATAAGTAAATAAATAACTCAATGGAATAAATAATTTAGCTTGAAATAGTAACAGAAAATATGAAATATGTACAATTATATTTATACAACTGGATTTGTTATTATTTACTTTTTATATTGACTTGATAAAAGATTAAAAAAAGATAAAAAGAGTGATGCATAAAAAAAGGTTTAAAAAAATATATTTTTAAATAATAATGATAAACTGTGACTGTATTGACAGATTTCAAATATTATTAAATTATTATTCAAATTAATCAGGAATAGTTATCTAAACAAACAAATAAAGTAATTGATGAAAAATAAATAAAGTATCTGAATTTAAAGCCCCTTTGTATTTCTTTTGCCACAGTTAGTTATTTTATGTAATATTTTTATGTTTTTATTGCTCTGTAAAATTAAATAAAAACCCGTTTCGTTACAGTGAGCGAGCTTGCATTTCCACAGAACTGACTCGTACCTGTTTCCACGGAAAAGCTGTTCCTTACGCCTTGATATTCAACAGTATTGCATAAAACATACGGTATTTTCTGGACTATAAGTCGCACTGCAGTATAAGTCGCACCAGCCAAAAAATGCATAATAGAAAAATAATAGAAAAAAACATACAAAAGTTGCACTGGAGTATGAAATGCGGTTGCAAGTGTGAAAATAACAAATAATATCACATATAAGTCGCACCGGAGTATAAGTATATAAGTATAAATACAAGTATAAGTCGCATCCCGGCCAAAACTATGAAAAAAAGTGTGATTTTTGTCCGGAAAATACGGTATTTGTCTCCGAGGAGAATGTTCCAAAGTGTGGTTTTAACTTATAGTGACAGAGTGCGCCTTTAACTCGTACTTTTGTGCTGCGTACTCATCCCGCGCCGACCTGATTAGAACCGTAACAATTGTAACACACACTCGGGGCAAACCCTGGGAAACTGTGGCGGACAAAGGACAGAAAAAAGAGATGGAGGGCGAGTCCGTTTGATGGCTGTAAGTCGATAGTGATTTTTGTGAAGTGGGATTTTTATAGAAAATGAAATACTCGGATGATATTTTTTGTTTGTCTCTCGGAAAATGGGCGGCGTTGCGAGGAGGCAATACAAAGATGTGGCGTCGAGAGGGAGAAAGAGAAGTTTTAAGTGACAGCGAATAAAAGAAGGAAGGAACAACTATCCCCGGCGCAAAGAAAAGGGAAGATGCAATTTTAGTTAAATGTCCTATATACAGCGATGGGAACTTTGAAAGTGCAATTAGATTAAATGTGTTTTGTCACGTATTCTGTTACACAGTCCGGTCTGAGCACTGTATTCGAACGCTTAGTACACTTTTACCTTGAATAGCTTTAAAATACCGTGTTTTCCGGACTATAAGTCGCACCTTTTTTCATAGTTTTGGCCGGGGTGCGACTCATACTTATATTTATACTTATATACTTATACTCCGGAGCGACTTATATGTGATATTGTTTGTTATTTTCACACTTGCAACCGCATTTCATACTCCAGTGCAACTTATATATGTTTTTTTCTTCTCTATTAAGCATTTTTGGGCTGGTGCGACTTATACTCCAGTGCAACTTATGTATGTTTTTTTCTTCTCTATTATGCATTTTTGGGCTGGTGCGACTTATACTCCGGTGCGACTTATAGTCCAGAAAATACGGTTTATTGTTTCAATGTTTGTTATGCACATATAACACAAATAGAAAAGATTAAAAAGTGCTGCAACTAATTATTATATCAGTAGTCGACTGTAAAGAATTATTTGTATCGTACATTGTTGACATGTGAAGAGATTATTTCAAATAGTGTACGGTATAATTGATAAAAAAAAAACACAGAAATTGCTTATTCATTTTTGCTATTTAATAATGTCACTGTTTTTGTTATAAAAAAAATATTATTGTCTGTATAGTAAAGATCGAAAAGTCGAAAAGTAACAATTACCGTAAAATTCGACCATTGAATATAAAGCCGCACCAGCAAAATTTACAAAGATTTTCAATATTTTTTTAACATATACAGGGCGCACCTGTCTATAAGCTGCAGGTGTCCACGTTGTAAGATGAGATATTTACACAGAAAGTCGGTATGTGATGCGCGGGTTGTCCTTTGATTGTTGGTGACCGCCGTATAATCGCATGTTCGCGCTCCACGTGTTTGTTTGCGTTTCTAAATCAGTTCCTTACTACTCATTTCTCTGTGAATAACAGTCGGATTGCAATAAAACATTTTGAAGCTTAACATACAGATAACACGTCCGTCCTTGATTTCTCTGTGCGAGCTGATTTACATGAGTCTGTCTTCCCCCACGTCTGGCTCTGCTCCTGCGCTTCCACCGAAGTCTTCTACAGTGTGTCAAACTCTTGTGCTTCTTGCTAGAGCGCCCCCTAGGCCATAAAAATCTATAAATTAGCCACATCGTTGTGCAGACCACAGGGTTCAAAGCGTGTGAAAAAAGTAGTGGCTTATAGTTTGAAATTTACGGGAGTCAATTCACCGCTGCAGATGCAATGTCTTAATTAGTTAAATATGCATTATAGTGACACACTTGACTTTGTTCAAAATGAGTATTAAAAAGTAAAAAAAAATTATAGTACCGTATAACCGGAGTATAAGTCGTACCTTTTTTCATAGTTTTGGCCGGGGTGCGACTTATACTTATATTTATTCTTATTTACTTATACTCCAGAGCGACATTTATGTGATATTATTTGTTATTTTCACACTTGCAACCGCATTTCATACTCCAGTGCAACTTATATTTGTTTTTTTCTTCTCTATTATGCATTTTTTGGCTGGTGCGACTTATACTCCGGAAAATATGGTGAATAGTTACATCCAGAATGTGCCAGAGCCATTCAAAACGTTTTTTTCCTTCTTTTCAATGGTAATAAGTCCCCAAAATGTTGCCTGTAAGTGAAAACTGAAATACATGAACATTCAACATCAGATCTTTTCTTTCTTTTTTAACCTAGATTTAGATTCTCAAAGCAAAAATGCCAAGCCCTGACTAAACTACAGAACTTTTATGAATTTGAAAACGGCATAAAACGACGTGAAAAGCAAGAGTGAGTGACGAGCGAGATGAGTTGAAGGAGAGGAGGAAACACCGTGGGGGGAAAACGGGGAAGAATAGACAGAGAGAGTGAGAGAGAAAGAGCAATGGAAAGAGAGCGGGAGATAGAGGACACCTGCCCATCTGTTTACACTGCGCCCTCTCCGGAGCAAACGAACCACAGCTGCTCTGTAATCGAGACAGACACGCGCTAATGCTAACTAACGCGCGGCGATGAAGATGGATGAGCCGCGGGAAACGGGGGGGAGAGAGAGAGAAAAGATGGAGAGAGAGAGAGGTGGGGCATGGAGAGCAAGAGGTGGAGAGAGAGAGAGAGGGTGAGGGAGAGGGAGGTGTAACCAGGGACCAAAGGGGGACTGAGGGGTAGAGATATGAAGGGGGAGGGATGGGCGAGGAAGGGAGGGACAATTAAAGAGGCTGTACCAGATTTTATTCATGTAATAAAGTATTTCCCCTGTACATAAATATATATATTATATTAAAAAAGCAGCTCTTAGGGTCAAAATGAGACCACTGTGTGAGCTCTGCATCTAGAGTTTTATTCTTCGTGAAGCAGGAAGTGCGCCGTTAGCGTTCTAATTCTGTAAGGCTGAGCAAAATAATATGTCTGTTTGCCGTAACCCGACCGACCCGGTATAAAACTAGCTGACTGAAGAAAAATAAAATCAGCTTTTTGTTGAAGAAACGTCAAATTCTTTTATTTTTCTATTATTTTGGCGACTCACCGACTGGTCTTCCCTAAAACGCCGTGTTGAATATTTTTTATCGCACTGTAAAGCCTATCGTTCGTCCCAAAGGACTGATGACACATAGCGCAACGCAAATGCGTCTTCATTTTCGATCCTCCACGTGTTTCTGTAATGTAACAGAAGGCGCAAGACGGAAATAGTATTGTCTTGTACAAGTTGGTTTGCTTCTGTCAGCGCCACTGAACTAGCCATAGTTCATGTCACTTTCTATCATGGTGTGGTTGGTTTAAATTTGACTTACGCAATGCATTCTGGGATTCAAACACGCCCAGCAGCGTCATCACAACAAACATGGCAGCGTCCGTGTCCCCTGCATGTTCCCCCCGCTCGCCTTCGCTACCAAAATAAAGGATAACGGTTTACAAAAGGTCGATTGAAATATCTTAAAATCGTGACATTTAGTCTCCCGATCAGTTTGATCGAGACGTTTTCCGTCATTGACTGTTGAAGCCTGACCCCTGGACGGGTGAAGCCTGACCCCTGGACTGGTGAAGCCTGACCCCTGGACTGGTGAAGCCTGACCCCTGGATTGTTGAAGCCTGACCCCTGGACTGTTGAAGCCTGACCCCTGGACTGTTGAAGCCTGACCCCTGGACCTTGAAGCCTGACCCCTGGACTGTTGAAGCCTGACCCCTGGACTGTTGAACCCTGACCCCTGGCGGTCACTCCGAGTCAAAAAATTGCAAAATTGTGATCTTTTTTTTTTGCCTTCAAAGTAAAAAAAATAAAAATTTGCCTACCGTCCGACCCACTTAAAAATGTTGGGTCGGGTTACAGCAAACAGCCTAAACGTAAACTCTCCGCTCTGTGAAATGCACTCATAAATGTTCATGTTTGTCAGGTACAGCACCCTTAAAGCAGCAGAACTATGTAGTTTTGGCCAAAGAGTTCCCCCTGCTGCTCTTTTGTGAAATTACAGTGTCAGAGAACAGGCACAAAAGCTGTTAATGTTTTAATCAAAATTAGACGGTAGAATCAATATCATTTAACGTTGCCAAGTATAAAAAAGAGCGAGGGTTTCTCAGGAGAGTTGGCAAATATTTTAAGGTTGGCTTCCCGCACAGAGACAGCAGGGGGCGACGGCGGACATGTCAAACGCCCCGAAAATATACATTTAACCATCACATGGACTAACAAAGATGTTACTTAGTTCTCCTTTAATTTACATACAGGTATAGCTGCCGTGTGGCTCAGTGGTTAAACTCTTGACAGTTTACCAAGTCCCTCCTCATTACCTGCTGCAGAGAGGAGGAGACAGGGAGGCTGAGGAGGCTGATTGTTCTGCTGCTGCTGCTGCTGCTGCTGCTGCTGCTGCTGCTGCTGCTGCTGCTGCTGCTGCTGAAGATGGAGACTCCTTAGAAGTTTTATCAAATATTTTATTATTTGTTAAGCAAATTTTTGTTGAAATCTTTTGTCACTGCCGGCTTGTCTCGATGCAAATATCATCTCATTCTTACAGATTCATAACTTGGCCTGGTGGAGTCACCTTGTTGTCTCCATGGAGATTGAAGCCATAACATGGGTACAGGCAGAAAAGTGACATAGTGCACCTTTAACAAGCTTAAAGGATGGGTTAAATCACCGTATATGAGCAGGATTACTCAAAAAACCAGTATGAATGGAACAAAACCAAAGGAGGAACAAAACCAAACGGGGAACTGAGGCTCCTGAGCGTCTCGTGCTGTGGCTCCAGCTGACGGTCTGTTTTTGCAGGTGGCAGCGAGTGTTCGTGGGAGAAGGAGCGCCTGACCAGCCCCGGAGCGCCGCCCCTCAGCGGGACCTCGGCGGCGGGAGGCGGGGCGCAAGGGGTGGGGCCCATGCAAGGAGGGGGCGGAGCTACGGCCACCGGAGGCGGGCGGCTGACATCCATGGCGCCCGTCAGTCAACAGCAGCTCCAGCAGCAGCAGCAGCAGCTCTTGGCAAACAGTGAGTCCAGCCTCCACTGCGCCGCGTACTGTTTTACAGGAGAAATGAAACAGATCGAGACAAATGAGGGGCAGTTAATAGTTTACGGACTGGATAAACTTAGCGTAATGTATCGATGTAAGTTAGTGTAATGTGATAGTCAGGGTCTAAGTGACAAACACCATTAAACTCATTGGTGGACATTGTGTGGACATTCAAAGCAAGAAGGATGCGCAGCGTTTTGTACGTGTTCCTACTTCCTGTGTCCGTCAGCCAATCGCAGCCTCCTACCTTTGTCTCTCAACCAATCGCCGTCCAAGCCGTTTATATAAATGCACTCTCTTGCCTCTCGGTCACAGCAGCAGAGCCTCCTCAGCCGCTCCATCTCCTCCTCTTCACCTACATCAGTGTATATATTTCTCTATTCAACTGTTTGAAAGAAAGAGCGCATTTGCCCAAAGAGTTATAACAATAGTACACTTTTTTTCTGCTTGAATAATGCTTGAATTCATAAAAGTTTGAAAATTATTATGTTTCAATCATAACTACTAACTATTTAATTAATACCCTAACTCTTAACACTTAATTAGTTGTTATTGCGTCCTAATCCTGCTTAATAAATTATTTGTTCATTATTAATTAAGTCTTTGTACATGCTTTTTATGCTAATTAAGGTGTAGTTATAATAGTGTAATTTAATGTAATGCAATGATTTTTTTTTTTTTTTTTTTGTATAGAATCAAACAAAAGCAACATTGATTTAAAAATAATAATAATGTTGTTTATGAATCCAAAGTGTCAACACTGCACATTAAGGTTGTGAAAAGTATAAAAATATCTGATACTAATTGAAACTAAAAGTAGAATCACGACGACACAGCAGTTATTAATACTGAGCAGGATTAAATGTGACCTTCCCTGAGCAGTTTTAAATTCATCTTAAGTAGGTTCAGTCAGAACTAATAAAAGGCAACACTCTACATACTTTTTGAAAACAATAATTGTGTTTGAAACGTTAGCATCGTGACATCACTGACTATTCCTGTGACTTGAATCGACACGTTCGGGGCCCATTTTCACGTTTCCGCGATTCCTTTTCTGTCCCGAAGTGTTTTTTGGCAATACGTTTTTATTAATGTGGCATGCCATTTAATCTGCCTCCATCCCCCGTATTAACGCCGCGAGGATTAGACGCCGGACACTCTGCTAAATCACTTTCATTTATCAGCGCTCGTCTCCACGTGAGCGGGAGACGGACGAGCACCCGGTTTTTTCGCTCTCCGACACTCACGCTGATTATTCCGACGCAACAAGAGCAATCAGCGTTATTGTTTCATTGGACGGAGAGCGGCGCCGTCCCTTTCGCTTTTATTTATTTGCGTAGAAGAGAGGAGGTGTCTCGTTGGTTTGACGTTCTTTGAAATTGTAGCACACTTGTTTTAGGCTAAGTTAGAGCAAGTCGAAAACTCGGACAAAACCTGGACCGGATCAGGACCTGTCTGCATCCGGATTTAAAAAGAGCCTTAAGGGAGAATAAACAATCGTCAAACTGTGTGATATTAAGTTTATCTATCTCTATGGAGACAATATCACAGTTTGACGTAAGAGACACGAATTGCGTCTTTGCTATAATCCAGTATGTTTACACCGTCTATTGTGGTTCCGGAAGTACCGTATTTTCGGGAGTATAAGTGGCACCGGAAATCTCTCGGTATAGAGCTGGGTTTCGATTCAAATTTCAAGAATCCGATTTTTACGTTTCAAAATCGATTTTTTCCGATTTCTCAGATTCCATCCGATTCGCTCCGATTTTGATCTGATTTCCGATTCGATCCGATTTCGATTCGATCCGGGGGTTAATGTTATTAAAAATGAAAAATGTATTTGAACCGTTTCCTTCACTTCATGATTGTGTAGAGAAGCAACATATTAAAACTAGTATTATATCAATATTAAACAGCAAATCTTACAAGTATTGTAGTTACTGATGGAAGACTGATGAAAAGGTTAAGGGTCAATCTACCTTCAAGAAAGATAATCCAGGAGTCCTGAATTATCTTTCTTGAAGGTAGATTGAAGTTCACTGAGGGAAATGTAGAAAATAATTTTAATTAAAAAAAATAAAAATAAAAAATCTTTTTTTTTTTTTAAATCGATCTTTTGGACGTACGAATCGATAATCGGTCATTAATATACGAATCGATTAAAAATCGGAAAATTTATTATTTCAACCCAGCTCTATCTCGCTATGACATTATCTCAATATGCATCGCACCGTACGATATTCTTTGCAGTATTTTGACATATTGAAGATATGTTTTTTTCCTTTTAAAATGCATTGGCAAGCATCTGGTATGAATATTCCATAGACTTAAAACATAGAAGTGCTAACTAAACATGAAAGGGCTAGAAAAAACAGTAATGTCCTCATGTTGTCTGCAATGAAATAGAGCAAAGGATCATGGTCTATCTTGTTATATGTGTTTTTTTGTTTGTTTTTGTTAAGAAGCGTATTATTACTGTATTACTAATATAGCGTAAAATACTGTATTTTCTGGACTATAAATCGCACCAGAGTATACGTCGCAGCAGCCCAAAAATGCATAATAGAGAAGGAAAAAACATATATAAGTCGCACTGGAGTATGAAATGCAGTTGCAAGTGTGAAAATAACAAATAATATCACATATAAGTCGCTCCGGAGTATAAGTATATAAGTATAAATATAAGTATAAGTCGCACCCCGGCCAAAACTATGAAAAAAGGTGCGACTTATGGTCCAGAAAATACGGTACATTTCCTCTACGGTACAATACGGTAAACACATGTACAAGTTAAATACAGAAAGTTACTGAAATGTATTTTGGATAAAACTACAGGTGTTGTGCTCATTACTTATCGCAGAAACGTTCAAATATTACTGTTTTGGACGGGTTTTTCTTTCATCCCAATGGGAAAAATGAATGGAAAATGTACATCGTCCCTTTCACATAAACTATACGCTATTTTTAATTATTTTCGCAGTTAAAACTTATGTAATTGAATGAACGAAAGTGAATTGATCTTATTCCAGCCAAAGCGATAACATTTCCACGGAGACAAGCAGGTGGCGGACACTTGACGCGAAAAGTTACTCGAAAAAACACCTAAACAAACACACACAAAAAACAACTAAATACACATCTTTCAACTTCCACGTGTTCAAACGTTTGGATTTGGAAGAAACAAACGGGTGAACCAAGTGCGGGGTTAAAGGTCAAAGTGAAGGCACTTTATCGTCCCTGCAATGTTGTTTGTTTGACCCGTCCTTCAATGCCACAGGGGGCCCATCTCCGCATCTTAAACCAGGCTTAGTCGGGACAATGACGAGGATTTGGCCTGCCGTGCGCGTTTTAGCTCGACCAGACAAACCGGGACGGGCCGAGGCGCGATAAAACATCTGATTTGTGGGAGAAAGGGGGTCCGTCTGAAGGGTTTCGGGGTCGCGCGCGGGAGGTGAAAGGTCGTGCGGGGCGAAACGTGGCGGCCGCAGATTCAGCCCGAGCTAATGGAGCCGTGACAGAAGCCCGAGTTTAATGAAGCAGCTAAAGGTTAATGTTCAGCCCTTGAGATGTTAGCGCCTTGTCTGGTTCTGTTTGATTATGAAAAGCATATATACAACGGATGAGACCAGATCCTTTACTTTGCCAGGGCCCATAAGTACACGTATCGCCTCTAGTTAAATGGGATTCTGACACGTTGCCCTCTCTTTAGCGCTAAATAAATTGAATGTGACAGAGTGAGAAGATTCTGTCGAGGGAAAAGGCTCCGTAAGTGAGACAGCGACCTTTTCCTTTTGGCCCCCGCTGCCCTTTAACCCCTGACCTCCAGGTTTTCTTTCTTTTCTTTTCCTTTCTCTCTGTGATTGGTGGTGTTTGATGCACGGCCCCGGGGTTAAGTTCAGTTTAGAGACGCAAACACATCAGCTGATTGTCATTTACTAAAATAATATTTGTATTTGCGGAAACATACATCTATATTTTTAGATAGCTTGTTTTAGTAGAATTAACAAGTCTGAATTCTGCATTTTATTGAATTTATTGAATTTATTGATTTCATTGATTTCATTGATTTATTTAATTGATTTAATTTATTTAATTTATTTAATTTATTTATTATATTTATTTACAATCCTAATTTGTAAAATGCATTTAAGGTTTTATTAATTAATTTAGGGAGAAATTTGATCATTTTGCAATTTATTTATGTATGTGTGTAGTTTATTGTCTATATATATATTTCTCCACCTGTGCGAAAATACAAATCAAATCATAGAAATATTCATAAAAACATCACTTGTGTAAGAATAAATATTATAAAAAGTAATAATAATACAAAACCTGTGAATATAACAAAAACATACAAAAAAGCCCTATCAATATACATTTTACAACAGCATGTTACGCATCTTAACAAGCATCTTAACGTATGTCACAGGACTGGAGCTGCCGTTCATGATGATGCCCCACCCGCTTTTGCCCATGGGGTTGCCGCCGGCGTCCGTCGCCATGGCGATGTCTCAGATGAACCACCTCAGCACCTTCGCCAACATGGCCGCTGCCGCACAGCAGATCCACACGCACGTTCACCGCGCGCCGGTCATCAAGGTGAGCGCATGTCTAATATATATGTACATTAAGAGAAGAGTAGAGGGGACAAAACTGATTCCTGAGGTGTTCATTAGAATTCATTAGTATTTCTTGCGTGTTTAAGCCGTGTATCTTGCCTGTTTAAGTGGTGTATCTTACGCGTTTAAGCGGTGTATCTTGCCTGTTTAAACGGTGTATCATGCATGTTTTAAGCGGTGTATCTTGCGTGTTTAAGGGGTGTATGTTGCGTGTTTAAGCGCTGTATCTTGCGTGTTTAAGCGCTGTATCTTGCCTGTTTAAGCGGTGTATCTTGCGTGTTTAAGCGGTGTATCTTGCATGTTTAAGCGGTGTATCTTGTGTGTTTAAGCGCTGTATCTTGCCTGTTTAAGCGGTGTATCTTGCGTGTTTAAGCGGTGTATCTTGCCTGTTTAAGCGGTGTATCTTGCGTGTTTAAGCGGTGTATCTTGCATGTTTAGGCGGTGTTTCTTACGTGTTTAAGTGGTGTGTCTTGCGTGTTTAAGCGGTGTGTCTTGCGTGTTCAAGCGGTGTTTCTTACGTGTTTAAGCGGTGTATCCTGCGTGTTTAAGCGGTGTATCTTGCGTGTTTAAGCTGTGTTTCTTGCGTGTTTAAGCGGTGTATCCTGCGTGTTTAAGCGGTGTATCTTGCGTGTTTAAGCGGTGTGTCTTGCGTGTTTAGGCAGTGTTTCTTGCGTGTTTAAGCGGTGTGTCTTGCGTGTTTAAGCAGTGTATCTTGCGTGTTTAAGCGGTGTATCGTGCGTGTTTAAGCGGTGTATCTTGCGTGTTTAAGCGGTGTATCTTGCGTGTTTAAGCGGTGTATCTTGCATGTTTAAGCGGTGTTTCTTGCGTGTTTAAGCGGTGTTTCTTGCGTGTTTAAGCGGTGTATCTTGCGTGTTTAAGCGGTGTTTCTTGCGTGTTCAAGCGGTGTATCTTGCGTGTTTAAACGGTGTTTCTTGCGTGTTCAAGCTGTGTTTCTTGCGTGTTCAAGCGGTGTTTCTTGCGTGTTTAAGCGGTGTTTCTTGCGTGTTTAAGCGGTGTTTCTTGCGTGTTTAAGCGGTGTTTCTTGCATGTTTAAGCAGTGTATCTTGCGTGTTTAAGCGGTGTTTCTTGCGTGTTTAAGCGGTGTTTCTTGCATGTTTAAGCAGTGTATCTTGCGTGTTTAAGCGGTGTTTCTTGCGTGTTTAAGCAGTGTTTCTTGCGTGTTTAAGCGGTGTATCTTGCGTGTTTAAGCGGTGTTTCTTGCGTGTTTAAGCGGTGTATCTTGCGTGTTTAAGCGGTGTTTCTTGCGTGTTCAAGCGGTGTATCTTGCGTGTTTAAACGGTGTTTCTTGCGTGTTCAAGCTGTGTTTCTTGCGTGTTCAAGCGGTGTTTCTTGCGTGTTTAAGCGGTGTTTCTTGCGTGTTTAAGCGGTGGCATGTTTAAGCAGTGTATCTTGCGTGTTTAAGTGGTGTTTCTTGCGTGTTTAAGCGGTGTTTCTTGCGTGTTTAAGCGGTGTATCTTGCGTGTTTAAGTGGTGTTTCTTGCTTGTTTAAGCGGTGTTTCTTGCGTGTTTAAGCGGGGTTTCTTGCGTGTTTAAGCGGTGTTTCTTGCGTGTTTAAGCGGTGTTTCTTGCGTGTTTAAGCGGTGGCATGTTTAAGCAGTGTATCTTGCGTGTTTAAGCGGTGTTTCTTGCGTGTTTAAGCGGTGTTTCTTGCGTGTTTAAGCGGTGTATCTTGCGTGTTTAAGTGGTGTTTCTTGCTTGTTTAAGCGGTGTTTCTTGCGTGTTTAGGAGCGCGTGTGCGACAGTCCGTCTCTGTCTCCGTCGGGGGATGAGAACAACACTCCTCTTCAGTCTCAGCCCAGTAGCTCCGCCTCCAGCTCTCCAGAACGACTCGGTAAGTTCAACTGTTTTAACTGTTTACAGCTTATCAAAGTCCCAGCAGTGGAAAAGTACTTTTTTTACGCAACTTGATTTAGAAAACGACTGAATTGTGAAAAGTACTTTCCATACGGTTTGTGCGTTTAGAGTAACCTTCTGCCGAAAGGTTTTGACTTCAACTCCCAACTTTGAGCAAACCAAAACATTTTAATAAGAATGACCTTATTTTCCGTATTTGGCCGGGATGCGACTTATACTTATATACTTATACTCTGGAGCGACTTATATGTGATATTATTTGTTATTTTCACACTTGCAACCGCATTTCATACTCCAGTGCGACTTATAGTCCGGAAAATACGGTACTTGATAAATAAGATTCAGTCGTTTCTGTTGACCCAAAATCAGTATAATGCTTTATCAAAATAACTACATTTGCCTGGAACAGTTCTTAAAATATGAAAGTATATTTTTAATTTATTGAATCTTGTTTGTTTTCCCGGTGTTGAAAGTAGAATTTTTGCCTGAATTTTGCTTGAGCAGGCAAACATTGTCCAACTAAGTGTATCGTTACGTTCTAAAAACAGAGATCGATTCCAACAATGCTGAATATTGCTCTTCACCTGTCACTCACATAAATAAACCCTACGAATTAAATGCCGAAAAATGCTACAGCCACTTATTTGCAAAGCTTTTAACCGCGTTTTCTCGTCAACATTACCTCGCTCGGAGTTGAATTTCGATTGATTTGTGCATGTTTGAGTGCAGTCAAATGCCACGAGGGCTTTCCAGTTCTGCCTTTTTGAACAGGAAGTCACGTTTTTAACGTTTAAGTTGCGGTGCCTGATTTCTGCCTTGAATCTAAAAAACAGAAGTAATTCATGTTAAGCCACTCGCAGCAGTCCAAAAGTACTCTTCACTTCTTCGTAATTACTCACCGTGATGAGTTCATAAGCGCTGTTCACAACTTTCTGAGCCCAGAGTGAGTTTCACAGTAAAGCTAACAATAATTAGCATGATAGCATCGGATTTCCTGGTTCTCGGAGAGTAAAATGCTCAATAATTTGCTGCAGAATTGTCTAAATTATTACCTAAAGAGCTGTTTTTACAACATACAACTATAGTACATGGAAGAAAAAAATGAGGTACAGCCTTTTTAAGTGCAGTGAACAAAATCACAATCCGGAGAGACTTATATGTGATATTATATGTTATTTTCACACTTGCAAAAGCATTTCATACTCCAGTTCGACTTATACATGTTTTTTTCTTCTCTATTATGCATTTTTTGGTTGGTGCGACGTATACTCCAGAAAAATATGGTAATTTTTTTTCATTGCAGTAATCAAAATCACAATCCAGGTTTATTTCTTTTTAAATACCATATTTTCCAGACTACAAGTCGCACATTTTTTCATAGTTTTGGCCGGGGTGCGACTTATACTTATATTTATACTTATATACTTATACTCCGGAGCAACTTATATATGATATTATTTGTTATTTTCACACTTGCAACCGCATTTCATACTCCAGTGCGACTTATATATGTTTTTTTCTTCTCTATTTTGCTTTTTTTGGCTGGTGTGACTTATAGTCCAGAAAATACAGTACTCAGAAAAACACCTGAATATAGGTCTTCTTTAGGTCTTGTCGACATTGAATCCGAAACTTTGCCCACGCAATTTTGGCTTGAGTAAGAACAGCCTCAATATTAGAACACAACGGCACTCAAATATAAAAAAAATTAAAAAACTTTAGCAACGAGATGCCAGGGACGGTCTTTTCAATATGGGTCACGGGGCTTGGCATGTAGCGCAGGCATCGAACCTAATTAGCATTGTACATTGTCTCGCGGTACATAAAGGTGAGTGGAGTGAGTAATGTTTTCGCGCAGAGGTCAGCGCTCTAAATAGGACAGTCACACATGCTTACATACAGAAGCGCCGTGCGGAAAAACACGTGGACGTGAGGCGGCACAGGTGATTTATTGTTTGTGAGTAAAACTAGAAATCTGCTGCTCTCGCCGAATCGATGGGAGTAAGTAGTTCAAGCTCTGCCACACGGCCTATACGGTGATCGTTATTCGCGCTGCTGGAACTGACACGGCTTTGTAAATCTATTGAAGGGTCGAGTTGTGTGTGACTTGTTGACGTTGTGTTTTCATTTGAATTTTTTTGCTTTTTTAATGGTATTGAGCTTATATTATTAAACTAGTGTGATGTAAAATGTGTTCAAATGCGTTGTTAGTTGAAGTAATTTATTTTTTATTCATTGTAAAACTGATTTTTTTTTTCTTTCTTCCCAGACAGAAAAAAAGCACACAATTTTCAATTAAAGTTCCAATCAGATTTTTAAATAATTTTTAAGTTGAACTTTTATCTACATTTCAACAGGACTGTATGTTTTTTTCCTCACAATTCCATGTTTTCATTTGTTTGTTTGTAAGATATTTTTAATTACATTTCCTATCAGATTATTTAATACTTCAGATGATTTAATACTTTTGATAAATTGAGTTCTGTTTATTTATTATAATCTAGTTTCACTCTCTTTTTCATTCCTACACATATTTTGAATTTACATTTCCTTTGCTTTCTAAGGCCTGATAAAAAAAAAAAAAAAGAAAGAATATTATGCACTTTATTATACAACTTTGTGTTTTTGGTTTGGATTTACTGACAATATATTTCAGCCACTCAATATATTTTTTTTAATTTTAAACTTTTAAACACTTTTTGTAATTAATTGAATCTAAAAGCATTTTTCTTTTTTTTTTCTCTTTCCTTATCTCCCAGCCTTTCATAGTCTTACATAAACATGTTTTATTTCTCTCTCTCTCTCTCTCTCTCTCTCTCTCTCTCTCTCTCTCTCTCTCTCTCTCTCTCCCCCACAGGGCTGGGATTGACCGACGCAGATGTTTCTCTGCCCAACCCGGCTGCACCCATCAAAAAAATCACCAAGGACAAAGGTTTGGCCCTCACTCACTCCCATTTCGCCCCACTCCAACCGCACGTTTATTCAGATGATTCCTGTAAGTGAGCGCGCGCTATCACACATTCGCCGTGACATATTACAAATTATCTTCAGTCATACAAAAAGCTTCTCCAAACAAAAAAAAACGCCAGGATGTTCGGATATTGATCAGCTGTCGACGGAGGCATCAATCACGGCCGATATAAGTAAAGTAGAGATGGGGGGGGGAGAAGGGGGAGAGGAAGGGCTAAAAGGGGTGAGCCGGGTCAGCCGCTAAAAGCATGGACGTGTAAGCTAGCTGTGTGTTTTCAATTTCTCCACCATAACAATGCTCCATCTGCGAGTGTGTCCTCTGCACGCGTCAGCAGCATTCAAGACCTTCCCTTTCAAATCAATAAGGCAAAGAGTCCCTCAGAGGAGTTCACTGCAAAGTAGAAGCAATATTTGCACGTTTTAAATGATTATTTCTGAGGAGTTTTTCTCTCAACTCGACACATTGTACTTTTTTCCCCTTGACCTGGCAACACAATGTGAATTTACTTTTGAAAAATAGTATTCAGTTGGGAGATAGAGTTGCCTTAAAGCAGGACTAAGTAGCAATTTCACCTTATTGATCGTCTTTGTAAGGCCCTGTGATGGTTAAATATGTGTTTTCGGGGTGTTTGAAGTGTCCGTCGTCGCCCCCTGCTGGCTCTGGGCGGAAAAAACAGCAAACTCTCCTGAGAAACCCTGACTCTTTTTTTAAATACGTTTTTTATATTTGGTAAATGTTTTTGATTTGATATTTATGTTATTATGCTTTCATGATATACTATTATGATAAAGAAAGAAAGAAAAACATGTGAAAAACACTTTTGTGTGACTTTTCTGACTTCTCTTCACATGGGAGCTGCAGGGGGAGCTCTATTGCTAGTTACTTTGTTCTGCTTTAAAATAAGTTAAATTAATATCAAACAGTTTGTTGGGGGGAAATAAATAAATAAATCTAAACTCTATTCAAATTCAAACCAAAATATAAATAGAATTCATATTGTAATGCATGTACTTGATTTAATTGATAAATCAAGTTCAATTTGAGTGACGATTTGAACAGTTTTTATTTGATTTCCTTTGATTCAACTCAATATATTTAAATTATTAATACTAATTTCATACTTATATTTTTTCTTCTTCCTTAATTTCCTTACGCCACTGACAAATAATTTAGCTTTGAATAAATAATGTGCATACTGAAACCAGTCCAATAATTCATGCATAATAAGCAAATAAATCTAATCTTGTCCAAACTACTTTCTACTACTACTACTACTACTTTTCATCCTTGATTTACAGTACTTGACACTGTATGTGACACATGTATTTATCTTGTAGAAAGGGTTTAAGGTTAAAGTTAATGAGGTAAATATAACTTATCGAATACAGTTAAGTGTTCCCAACTACTCAAATCAAGTCAGTTTAACTTACGCTGATGCTGCTTGTTGTAAAAAAATAAAATAAAATGCAGGAGAAGGCAAACAAACGAGGATAAAATTGGGTCGAGGCGTGATTGGTGAGGGCAGAAGTGAGGCGTTTGCACGGGACCGACGGGAATAGGAGCTAACGCAGAGGTCGTTACGGCTCTGATCAGGCCCATACGTCACGGCGGTAAAATGAATGTAATGCGCCGGTGTCGTTTTTCTAAATGAGCGTTACACCGGTACGGATGCAGATTTGTCTTGCGGGAACGCTAAAGGTCAGTAAGAGAGATCAACTGGTTTTACGCGCCGTCGGTTGTAGCGATTAGCCCGTGTTCGTCTTCAGTTAAATCGACTTTGATTTGAGAGAAGATGATTGAATTGTGGCGCTGTGAGATGATAGTTTATTATTCTAGTTTGAGTGTTTTGAAGGTGTAACTAGCTTTGTCACTCCAGCTGCTTTGCCCAGAGTGTTTTACAGTATTGACCAGTCAGCTAAGTGGAAAGAATTACCGTAGACTGATCGACAGTGATAATTGCTAGTTTCAGCCCTTCAATACAGTATAGCAAGTGTAAAACAAAGTGTAAAATTGTTTGTAAAATGGATTCCTTATCGTTTCTTTGCACTGTCCTTCTCAGGCTTCCGTAGCGTCCCTCAGATTGTGGAAAAGAGAGACGGAAATGAGGCCCGTGTCATTAACTGCATCTGTCTCCAATTTGCGTAAAAAATTTGTTCTGTTCATGCTCAGATTTCTTCCAGACAAGCACAGAAAAAGCTGGTAACATGGACTGACTGCAGCAACTTTAAAGTAAACCACATCTAATATGCATTTATTTTACTCTTTTACGCTTAAATGTAAGTGAAATATGGCACAACATTTGCCGACATCGACCCGAAAAAAAACTCTCCTGAGAAACCCTCGCCCTTTTTTTTATATATGGCTACGTTAAATGTTTTTTAAGTGATTATACTGTCTTATTATGATAAAGAAAGGTGAAAAAATTACAAAATAAAATAACTATATTATGTTAAATAAAATACAGATTTTCTTGCAATGAAGTGGTTTGAACTGATAAAATTATGTTAAGTTTGAGTGACGATTTGAGTATTTTTTACTTAATTTTTCATTGATTCAACTCAATATATTTTAATTAATACTTATTTCATATTTATATTAATTTCCTTACACCACAGACAAATTATTTAGCTTTTAAAAAATAAATTGCATACCAAATCCAGTCCAATAATCCATGCATAATAATCAAATACATCTGATTAATTAACGTTATTGAAAACATTTTAATGCTAATAAACCTGAGCAGATCAGTGCAGAGAAACATTAAGGTCAAGGTACAAATTAAACTTTTTTTGCAAACTCTCTTCAACAGAACTAACCAATGCTGCAATTGAGAGATTTATTTGTTTGTTTTAACATTTTTTACCGTTTCTGTTAGCTAGTGCGCTAACGGACAAACGCTCATGATTGACCCAAATTCTCTAAAACGCTCAAATCGGGGAAAGCCAAGGTCGACTCGGGGACTTTTAACAAACCAACGGGGAAAAGGGTGAAAGGGTTTGTAGTCGAACTGGTCCGAAAGTGTTGGAAGCGACAAACAAACAGGTACAGGAGGAGTTACGGATGAGCGTGCGGAAGAAGAGAGCGTGTGCTTCAGAGTGCGTCTTAATCAGTGTTAATTTCACACCAGACTTACCCCAGAAAGGAGGGAGAGAAGGAGGAGAGGAAGGAGAGAGGGAGAAGAAACAGAAAGAGAGGCAATTAGAGTTGAGAGAAAAGGAGAGCGGGACAAAAAGAGAGCGTGAGATAGAGAGGGAAAACAAAGTGATGAGGGAAGAGAGGCACTAACGGAGTAAAAAGGGGAGAGAGGTGTCAAAAAGAGAAGAGAGAGGAGAGAAACAAGGAGTGTTTGGAGAGAGACGAGGAGAGGAAAGGGGGAGGCGGGAGAGAGGGAGGAGGCAGAAAGAAAAAAGAGAGAAGAAAGAAAAAGGGAGAAGGGAGAGAGAACGAGGAGCGATATGAGGAGAGGGGGAGAACGATATGGGGTTCGGGAGAAAGAGAAGAGAAAATAGGAAAGTACAATTCAAAAAGGGAGAGGAAGAGAGAGAGACTGAAAGAGAGGGAGGGGGGAGGTAAAGAGAGAGGGGGCAGAAATAAAGAAAGAGAACAAAGAACAAGAGAATATGGGAAAGGGGATAAAAGAGGAGAAAAAAGGTAGAGAAGAAGAAAAGACAGAAGACTAGAGAAACGAGGAGAAGAAGGGAAGCACAAAATAGAGAGAGGAAGAAGAGAGAGAGAGAGAGAGAAAGAGCAGAGAAACGAAGGAGAGATGGAGAGCAAGGTTGAAAGGGGGAAAGAAAGAGAGGGAGAGGAGATGGAAAAGGGAGGAAAATAGAGAATTAAAAAATAGAGATAAAAAGGAGAAAAGGGGAGGGTCAGAGAGAGAGAGAGAGAGAGAGAGAGAGAGAGAGAGAGAGAGCTAGGGGCTTGAGAGGGAAATGAAAAGAGGGAGAAGGGAGAGAAAGAGGAGCGATATGATGTAGGTAGAGAGAAGAAGAAGAAGAGACAGAAGGTTAGAGAAAAGAGGAGAAAAGGCATAATTGAGAGGAAGAAGAGAGAGAGAGAGATAGAAAGAGAAGAGAAGAGAAACAAGCAGAGAGGAGAGGAAGAAAGTAAGAGGGAGGCCAAAGGAGAGGGAGAGGAGATGGCTAGATGGAGTGGAGGGGCAGAAAGAAAGAGAGGGAGGTAAGAAAGAAATAGAGAATAGGGAGCGGGAGAGAAAGACGAAAGAAAAGAGAGTAAGATGTGTAGAAAAGAAAATGAGCAAAAAGAGAAAGAGAGAGAGAAGGTAGGGAGAAATGAGGCAAGATAGAAAAGACAGAAGAGACCGGAAAGAGACAGGGAAAAAGAGAGGGAGCAAAAAAGTCAGCGGAGGAAGGAGTGTAACGCACCAGTATTTAATCCCTTCAATTAGCACCCCGCGGCGCGACTCCAATACTAACGAGGCAGAGCTCAATCATCCCTCTGTCGCCGCTGCACCTGCAAAACACCCGCCATCTCCCGCCGCATCGGAATAAATACTGAGAACCACGGGAATTAAGGCTTAAAAAGATCAATTAAGGTGCGCCGGGGTCGGGCTAGCGTAGCAGCGTGCTAACTTTCAGATTAGCCCGACGCTCAACTTTGCGGTAATTGAACAGACCGCGTTTGTACTCACTTCGATTCTTCGCTGAATGATTACCGTATTTTCCGGACTATACGGAGTATAAGTCGCACCAGCCACAAAATGCATAATAGAGAAGAAAAAAACATATATAAGTCGCACTGGAGTATGAGTACAAGTATATAAGTATAAATATAAGTATAAGTCGCACCCCGGCCAAAACTATGAAACCTTTTCCGGACTATAATATGACTTATAGTCCGGAAAATACGGTAAACTAAATGAATTGTGTATTTTATCTTTCTGCATTTGTGACGTCGTCTTTGATGTTTGACCAAAACAAAGTAGTGGCAGAAGGAGGGTAGTAACTGTTTCATGTAATTGTACTTCACAGAGTAGTTTACAGACACCGCGCTTGTACTTCTACTTGAGTAATATACATAGTGTAACAATACTATTAGTTCCTCTTTCCACTGTGAGTAAGTCTACATGTGACAGAAGCTTTATTTTGACAATATTCCTTCAGATACTGTGATATTTTATTGAAGAAAAAAAAATGTCCTTTAAAAATACCAGATTTTTTTTTTGTGCTTAACTTCTTCTTTCTTTTTTACATTTTTTTTTTCTCTTTTTTTTCTTATTTCTCACTACATTTAATAAAAATTGTAAATGAGATGTTACGTCTAGATAGTTAGGCTATTATAATTTTATTTTTCATTTAAATTTTTTTTTTTTTTTAACCACTACTTTTTGAGGTTTTTTTTTTTTTTTTTGCTTTAGTGCAATTTTTATGACTCGACCCACTGAATTCTACCGTTACAGGAACATTTAAAAACCACATGAAAATAAAAGACAAAGTTACTTCCATCAACAGATATTCTATTTGTGGTGCGTGTAAGTTGTTTAATGTGATGTTATAGTATATTTTGTTGTTTTTGTCCAGAAGAGTTGTCTCTGGGTCAGACTCTTCCTCCCGGGTTTCCTGCTCCGTTCCTCTTCGCCGACGGACTCTCGTCTGTGGAGACTCTACTCACCAACATACAGGTAACGGACACACGGACACCTAAAGAAAACCCATTTATCCCGTTCTTAAACAGGGGAACAAACGGACAAAGTTGAATTTAAACTGTCGCAAAACTAAAAAACGGATGAATAAGATGCCGTTATTTGATCAGGGGTCTCATTTATATAGCGTGGCGTGGAATTCTTAACAAAAACGGCCCAAAACGCACTACATTTTTATCTCTTTGAGCAAAAACTACTTTCTGCGTCGTCTCTTAAAGCTCCAATGCACTTTTTTTCAGCATTTTTGGACCAAACCGCTCATTTTAGTGACGTACGTAGCATTTTAGTACATGCTTTATAAATGAGACCCCAGAGTGCTAACGAATCACAGCACTTAGAGGTTAAATAAAAACAAAACTCTTCGTATGATTCAAACCACATGATAATGGATTAAAGTATTATTATAAGCCAAGCGAGAGAGAGAAAGAGACTTGTACAGATTACTAGGAATAAACTGAAAATAAAAGTATTATTTATGGCGATGTGCCCGACTTTACTCCTGTAAATGAGTAAAAACAAATTACACCGCATTGAATCACTGCAAGTGCTGCCTGGTGGTCGACAATTTACCGCATGTCCTCCCTTCTCTCTCACCCCCATTTCACTCTGTACTTTTCTCAATAAAGTGTTTATAAAAAGTAATAAAGTAGTAAATTAATAAAAAGTAATACAAAAAAATAACAATTAAAAAAAATACAAAAAGTAATAATACCGTAATATACTGTAAACGTAGCACTTTATGTCAAAAAACAGATTGTTGCGCACTGTCTGCCCCCAAAACCAGGAAGTAAGAGTTAAATGCAGAGAGCGGATTTGAGGGAGTTAAATACCTACTTCCTCCTGTTGCGGTTTGAAAATTCACCCGACGAGGTCTTGAAGTTAACCCGTTTCTGTCCTCCCGGGCCAGGGCTTGTTGAAGGTGGCGGTGGAGAACGCTCGGGTTCAGGACAAACAGATCCAGGCGGAGAAACGCGAACTGAAGATGGAGCTGTTCAGAGAGCGGGAAATGAGGGAGAGTTTGGAGAGGCAGCTCACCTCCGAGCTCCAGAGCAGAGGTAACGCGTCTAACTGACCCCGCCCTCCCGTGGCAGAGGTTCAGATGGTTTGGCCTGAACGTGCTTTTCCCGCGCTTTCATTTCCAGCCTCGATCCAGAAGCGCCTGAAGAAGGAGAAAAAGGCCAAGAGGAAGCTGCAGGAGGCGCTGGAGTACGAGTCGAAGAGGCGCGAGCGGGTGCAGGACGTCCTGAAACACTCGTCCTCCTCCTCCCCGTCCCCGGAGCCTCATCACAACAACAACAAGAACGGTAAAGAGCACAAATCGCATTTTTTATGGCGACGCAAAGAGGTCACTTAAAGGACACATATTATGCAAAATGACGTAATTTTCTGAGCTCTTAACCGTGCTCTAACATCGTTCCCTCGTCACAAACATACCAAGAGTAGCAGTTAGCTTCTTTCATGCTAGTTTGATGAATCCTGGTCAGAAAGTCCCTCTCCCCTCCGAGCGTCAAAACACGCCGTTCTGAATCTCCTCGATAACTGACGTTTTCACCATCTCTGAGAATCTTCTCTACTGTTTTTTTTTTTTTTAAGTCAGACTTGTTCAGAGGCCAGCTTGAAATGCATTCATCTTAAAACTGTGTGTAATTTCATTCTGCAGCCAGTAGGTCGCGCCAAAACACAGGTAGTCCCGCGGGAAACGGCAGAGATCCAAATGTAATTGTGTTTTTTTAGTTCTAAATCATAAGATGCCAAAGTAAAGGTACTCAAGAGCATGTTTAAAGACTGATAAAAAATACAAATAAAGCTTAATATTTGTCCTTTAATAAAGACATATTATGCTTTTGCTACATAGTTGTAATCAATGACACTTGGGGATCATTATTTTATATTTTGAGCATTTTAAATCACAATATCGATCTAATACGACTTAACGACTTAATAAAAGAAGTTCGATTCCCGCCTTCCTCTTTTCGATGCGTCACTGTAAACGTCATCACAACAACGACATGATCGTGAGCGGTCAATGTTTGTTTTTTTGTTTTTTTCCATTTGTTCCCGAATGGCTTCAGGACGCTGCTGTGTACGATGTGTATATTTGTAGAAGGAAGTAGATACAGTAGAAGTATTGGTATTAATCACAATACAGCCTCAAGTGGATAAAAGAGAATAAGAAAATAACGACAACATTGTGAACAGCTCCTAAAAGTCATATATTTTGCATAATATGTCTGCTTTAACGCTTGAAAGTTTGAAGCTAGCGTATTCATGAATATTAATAGAAGGATTTACCGACTTACGACATGTTGAATATTATCTTTTTCGTGAGTGATTGGTCCGCACCTTCGCTTCGTCTTTATCTCGTGACTTGAAGCTAATTACGACGCCGCGTTTTAATGCCATTCGTGACCATTAACCGGACGTGTTAACCGCACGCCAGGTCAAAACATCTGCAATCTTGACGGTTTAAAAAGGGTCATTCCAAATCCTGACCCCTCGCCGTCCGCCTTCATTTCAAACGGCGAGGGCAATTGCGCACGCGGCCGTTTGTTTCTTGTTGTTTCCCGTGCGTTTGATTGACCTCACGCTGTTCTCTCCCGCCTCCCCGTCTTCTGCAAACAGACTCGAACGGGGCCGACGAGGCACCGGAGCTTAATGGGAACAAGCAGGACACCGACAGCATTCAGGGTAAGCTCGACCGCGCGTTCTCTGAAAACCCGACCGATCGCCGCGCCGAATACCCAGAATGCACCTGGCCCACATGCGGGGGATTAAACGAAGGGCCGGATGTGTTTTCTTGGAATGTTCAGAAGGGAGATGCATGCTAATCTATTAATTCACTTCTGACACAGACCTTAAACGGGACTCGACGCGGACTAAACCAGGACTAAATCAGACCCTAGACCAGGACTAAACCAGACCCTAGACCAGGACCAAATCAGGACTAAATCAGACCCTAGACCAGGACTAAACCAGACCCTAGACCAGGACTAAATCAGGACTAAATCAGACCCTAGACCAGGACTAAACCAGACCCTAAATCAGGACTAAATCAGGACTAAATCAGACCCTAGACCAGGACTAAATCAGACCCTAGACCAGGACTTAATCAGGACTAAATCAGACCCTAGACCAGGACTAAACCAGACCCTAGACCAGGACTAGACCAGGACTAAACCAGACCCTAGACCAGGACTAGACCAGGACTAAACCAGACCCTAGACCAGGACAAAACCAGGACTAAATCAGACCCTAGACCAGGACTAAACCAGGACTAAACCAGACCCTAGACCAGGACTAAACCAGGACCTAGACCAGGACTAAACCAGGACTAAATCAGACCCTAGACCAGGACTAAACCAGACCCTAGACCAGGACTAAACCAGACCCTGGACCAGGACTAAACCAGACCCTGGACCAGGACTAAACCAGGACTAAATCAGACAATAGACCAGGACTAAACCAGACCCTAGACCAGGACTAAACCAGACCCTGGACCAGGACTAAACCAGGCCCAAGACCAGGACTAAACCAGGACTAAATCAGACAATAGACCAGGACTAAACCAGACCCTAGACCAGAACTAAACCAGACCCTGGACCAGGACTAAATCAGACAAAAGACCAGGACTAAACCAGACCCTAGACCAGGACTAAATCAGACCCTTAACCAGGACTAAACCAGGCCCAAGACCAGGACTAAACCAGGACTAAACCAGACCCTAGACCAGGACTAAACCAGACCCTAGACCAGGACTAGACCAGCCTAGACCAGGACTAGACCAGGACTAAACCAGACCCTAGACCAGGACAAAACCAGGACTAAATCAGACCCTAGACCAGGACTAGACCAGGACTAAACCAGACCCTAGACCAGGACTAAACCAGGACTAAACCAGACCCTAGACCAGGATTTGTAATTCTAGCTTTAATCCAATCAAACTTAAACCTAAATGTCATCCCGCTGTTTGTGTCACATTATAAGACTCTGCTGAGCTTGAAATATTATGCTAGGACATGTTGCTTGAATGGCTAGCTTTTATTTTTATTTTCTGGTTAGTTCCCGCTGTTGCCAGTAGATGGCGAGGGAGCACAATGCGATGCTTAATGTGTATTTTCTTTTTTTCTTTCTTTTTTTTCCGTTTTGAAATGTAAATGTAGAACAGACAAAAAACACGACAGAAACTGAGTGTGAAATAAATCAAAATCAGCCAAACAGTCAACAACAAGATTAAAGTGCATTTAACAGGTTTTCACGATTTTCTAATTTGATTGCATTTGGTGCATTTATACTTGTTCTACACATGCATTATAGTTTTACACCAATCAAGTAGGTATTTGTGGAGAAAAATGTGTAGAAAATGACAGGAAGTGACATCACAACAGGGAACATCATTCCAGTCAAAATGTATGCAGAATTTACACAAATAAATAATTTTTTTGACTCTCTAAACATTAATTCAACAGAATAAAGTCACTCTCATATTTGTCAATTAAAAATAAAGTGACATCAGCTGAGTTTTCTCTCAGTGTTTGCTGGGTAATTTCCTATTGTGATGTCATCAATTACAAACAGTAAGTAATATTATAAACCTAAAAATGTGCTATTCTGTGATACTTTTTTCTTCTTAATTTTTTTTTTTTTTTAGCAAAATTTGAATATATTTATCTTAACTGCATTTTAGTTCAATAAGTCGTCCAGCTTGTCACTTTACGGCATATTCAAATCAAAATAACGGTCCCAACCAGTCCAAAGTCGGTCAAATTTTTTCCGTTTCCAAATTAAAGCCGTTTAATTTTCCATTTGTTTTATGTCTAATGCGCATTTTCTATAGGCATTATTTTGAGTTTTACAACATGAGACGTCAAAGCAAAGTCACTCAAAAGCATGTCAAAACAAATCATGCACCATATGTGTCATTTAAGACGTTTTGGTCACTGTGAAGTATTTATGAAACATCACAATGTTTCCTCTCACAAAAACTGTAACATTATGGATCCTCTAGTGCGTTCCTGGTTTTAAACGCGTCCAAACCAGAACTAAACACAAACTAAACCGGGACTACGTTTACTGTACGTTTACTGTCGTTTTGTTGTTACGGACACATGTTGCCCAGGTGCGCGGCCCCTTCGGGACGTTAGACACGAGACCCCTGCGCGTCGCCCCTTTTGAAAAAGAGAACACTTCCCCTTTTCTTTTTCCTCATAACTGAAGTCTATGTTTACTCAGATTATACAATGATTCAAGTGTTTGCTATCTTGCAAGTCCAGTCTTCAATCTAACTTTTGTAAGATTAAAAAGTTAAATTTTAAAAATACCAGTGACGTTTGGACTTAAACTTTATTGATTCATGAAGTCAGAATGACGTGGTCAAAGCAGCTCAGTTACATTTACCCTTCGCTTCAGTTACTCGAGTCAGAAATCCTACTACTCCGAGTGTAATTTTAGTCCTACCGAGTAATATCTCTATTAGAAGTGATAGTACTCTTAATAAACCTGACAAAAAGCTTTATGTTGACAGTAGAAATGATTTGAATATTTGCATTTCTTGCAGATAGTATTTAGTTTTCTCTCATTTTTGTGTCAATCCTTTGAAAATACCAGATTTTGACCATTATTTAAATTTCAATTATATTAACGTCAATATATAAATCACATATAGTTTAGTTAGCTTAGTTTTTTTCAAATACATTGTAGTCTCACTTCATTTCTTTGTACTTTCTACTAGAGTAACATTATTTTTGAAGTAATGTCACTCTCACTTTAGTACAGTGTTTGGCTTCTCTACATTCTACATTCATAAAAACACACTTAGTCTCAGTTATTGTCTCTCTTAATGTCTCTCTTAGTCTCTCTTAGTCTCTCTTATTGTCTCTCTTATTGTCTCTCTTAGTGTCGGTGTAATCCCTCATTCGTCCAGGCGTGTTCCATAGTAGAAAAAGCTTCAGTTGTAGTCATCTGGACTCAGTTTGAAAAAATAGACGTTTCGACTCTCATCCAAGAGTCATTGTCAATAACAGAATTTAGGTCGAGAACTCCGATATTAATACTGTTCTGTGGTAAGACCCGCCCATTGGGAGGAGCCTTCCTGAAGTAGAAAGAGTTGTTTGTTTCAACAGAAACTCCCCCTTGTATCTACCGAGCCTATTCAGAATCTTAATGGGCTGTTAGAAACCTCTTTGTCTTTGTGAGACCCTGGCTCAACCACCCTGAGTACCTGATTAGCATCTGAATGTCCTTTACCTTTCCAGGGGTTCAGAATCCCATTATAAATAACAGGAAGATGAAACCTAAGCCCTCCATTTCTGTTTAAAGAAGGTCTTTCTTTTTTAACAAAAATAGCTTCCTTGACTCCTCTTTCAAACCATCTTTTCTCCCTGCTTAAAACCTTCACCTCACCCTCTTCAAACGAGTGATTAGAGGCTTCAAGATGGAGATGCACGGCGCTCTGAGGTCCTGAACTAGTATTTCTTCTGTGCTGATAAAGCCTCTTGTGTAGAGGCTGTTTCGTCTCACCTATGTAACGTTCTTTACAGCTTTCTTCACTGCATTGGATCGAATAAACTACATTGCTCTGTTTTTGAGTCGGCAACTTGTCCTTAGGGTGAACCAGTTTTTGTCTTAAAGTGTTTCCTGGTTTAAAATAAACAGGGACTTCGTGTTGTCTAAAAATTCTCTGCAGTTTTTCCGACAGGCCAGACACATAAGGGATAGAAACACCCTTCCTTCTCTGTTCAGTTTCCCTTTTGTCCTGCTTCTTGGTTCTCTTCACTCTGTTGAGAGCCCAAGCGGGGTAACCACAGGCTGAGAGGGCATTTCGGACATGTTTTTCCTCTTTCTTCTTGCCCTCTGAGCTGGTGGGCACACCTTGAGCTCTGTGTTGTAAGGTTCTGATCACACCCAGCTTGTGCTGTAGTGGGTGGTTGGAACCAAAGAGCAGATACTGGTCCGTGTGTGTAGGTTTCCTATATACTTCTATTTGGAGTTTCCCGTCCTCTCCTCTGATCGTGGAACAATCAAGAAAGGCCAAGCGATTCTCCTTAGCGTCTTCTCTTGTAAACCTAATATGTGGGTCCACCGCATTGATGTGATCAGAGAAGGTTTCCAGCTCTTGTTTCTTGATTGTTACAAAAGTATCATCGACATAGCGGAGCCAAAGTTTTGGGGCTATGCCTGAGAATGAGGACAGTGCCTTCTTCTCAAAGTGCTCCATGTACAGGTTGGCCACTATGGGAGAGACGGGCGAGCCCATGGCACAGCCATGAATCTGTCTGTAAAATTGTCCCCGGAATTGAAAGTAAGTGGTGTTCAGACAGATGTCCAACAGTTTACATATGTGTTCAGGTGTCAGTTTGGTCCTTTCCTGTAGGGTGGTGTCTTCCTGCAGTCTGATCCTCACTGCTGCTACTGCATCAGTGGTCGGGATGCAGGTGAACAGGGACACAACATCATATGAAACCATGAGGTCATCTGGGTCCAGTTGGAGATGTTTCACTTTATCCACAAAGTTGTGCGTGTTTTCCACATGATGTTCCAAATTCCCCACAAGCGGAGCCAATATAGTTGTTAAATGCTTGGCCACATTGTAGGTGATGGAATCTGTGCTGCACACTATGGGTCTGAGTGGAACCTCCTTTTTGTATATTTTTGGAAGGCCATAAATGCAAGGCATGGCTTCACCAGGATACAGTCTGTAATACAGAGGCCGGTCTATCGCTTCCTCTTTTTTCAGCCTTTGTAAACAGTCTATCACTTTCTTCTTGTAGCCACTGGTCGGATCTCTTTTCAAGCGCTCGTATGTGGTCGTGTCCTCGAGGAGGGTGTGGACTTTGGCTTCGTAATCAGCTGCGTTGAGAATCACTCAACGCACTCTTCAGGGTCGCTGTGACACGTAACCTCAGGTCTGTAGCCTCCTGAGGTTACGTGTCACAGCGACCCTGAAGAGTGCCAAACCACCGCCTTCAAATATCACAGCTGAAGAGAGGAAAGCACTTTCAGCACTGGAAAAAGATCATAGCATCAACATCCTCCCAGCAGACAAGGGACGTTGCACTGTGATTCTCAACGCAGCTGATTACGAAGCCAAAGTCCACACCCTCCTCGAGGACACGACCACATACGAGCGCTTGAAAAGAGATCCGACCAGTGGCTACAAGAAGAAAGTGATAGACTGTTTACAAAGGCTGAAAAAAGAGGAAGCGATAGACCGGCCTCTGTATTACAGACTGTATCCTGGTGGAGCCATGCCTTGCATTTATGGCCTTCCAAAAATACACAAAAAGGAGGTTCCACTCAGACCCATAGTGTGCAGCACAGATTCCATCACCTACAATGTGGCCAAGCATTTAACAACTATATTGGCTCCGCTTGTGGGGAATTTGGAACATCATGTGGAAAACACGCACAACTTTGTGGATAAAGTGAAACATCTCCAACTGGACCCAGATGACCTCATGGTTTCATATGATGTTGTGTCCCTGTTCACCTGCATCCCGACCACTGATGCAGTAGCAGCAGTGAGGATCAGACTGCAGGAAGACACCACCCTACAGGAAAGGACCAAACTGACACCTGAACACATATGTAAACTGTTGGACATCTGTCTGAACACCACTTACTTTCAATTCCGGGGACAATTTTACAGACAGATTCATGGCTGTGCCATGGGCTCGCCCGTCTCTCCCATAGTGGCCAACCTGTACATGGAGCACTTTGAGAAGAAGGCACTGTCCTCATTCTCAGGCATAGCCCCAAAACTGTGGCTCCGCTATGTCGATGATACTTTTGTAACAATCAAGAAACAAGAGCTGGAAACCTTCTCTGATCACATCAATGCGGTGGACCCACATATTAGGTTTACAAGAGAAGACGCTAAGGAGAATCGCTTGGCCTTTCTTGATTGTTCCACGATCAGAGGAGAGGACGGGAAACTCCAAATAGAAGTATATAGGAAACCTACACACACGGACCAGTATCTGCTCTTTGGTTCCAACCACCCACTACAGCACAAGCTGGGGGTGATCAGAACCTTACAACACAGAGCTCAAGGTGTGCCCACCAGCTCAGAGGGCAAGAAGAAAGAGGAAAAACATGTCCGAAATGCCCTCTCAGCCTGTGGTTACCCCGCTTGGGCTCTCAACAGAGTGAAGAGAACCAAGAAGCAGGACAAAAGGGAAACTGAACAGAGAAGGAAGGGTGTTTCTATCCCTTATGTGTCTGGCCTGTCGGAAAAACTGCAGAGAATTTTTAGACAACACGAAGTCCCTGTTTATTTTAAACCAGGAAACACTTTAAGACAAAAACTGGTTCACCCAAAGGACAAGTTGCCGACTCAAAAACAGAGCAATGTAGTTTATTCGATCCAATGCAGTGAAGAAAGCTGTAAAGAACGTTACATAGGTGAGACGAAACAGCCTCTACACAAGAGGCTTTATCAGCACAGAAGAAATACTAGTTCAGGACCTCAGAGCGCCGTGCATCTCCATCTTGAAGCCTCTAATCACTCGTTTGAAGAGGGTGAGGTGAAGGTTTTAAGCAGGGAGAAAAGATGGTTTGAAAGAGGAGTCAAGGAAGCTATTTTTGTTAAAAAAGAAAGACCTTCTTTAAACAGAAATGGAGGGCTTAGGTTTCATCTTCCTGTTATTTATAATGGGATTCTGAACCCCTGGAAAGGTAAAGGACATTCAGATGCTAATCAGGTACTCAGGGTGGTTGAGCCAGGGTCTCACAAAGACAAAGAGGATTCTAATAGCCCATTAAGATTCTGAATAGGCTCGGTAGATACAAGGGGGAGTTTCTGTTGAAACAAACAACTCTTTCTACTTCAGGAAGGCTCCTCCCAATGGGCGGGTCTTACCACAGAACAGTATTAATATCGGAGTTCTCGACCTAAATTCTGTTATTGACAATGACTCTTGGATGAGAGTCGAAACGTCTATAGTCCAGATGACTACAACTGAAGCTTTTTCTACTATGTCTCTCTTAGTCTCTCTTATAGTCTCTCTTAGTCTCTCTTATTGTCTCTTATTGTCTCTCTTATAGTCTCTCTTATAGTCTCTCTTAGTCTCTCTTATAGTCTCTCTTAGTCTCTCTTATAGTCTCTCTTAGTCTCTCTTATTGTCTCTCTTATAGTCTCTCTTATAGTCTCTCTTATAGTCTCTCTTAGTCTCTCTTATAGTCTCTCTTAGTCTTTCTTATAGTCTCTCTTATTGTCTCTTTTAGTCTCTTATTGTCTCTCTTATTGTCTTTCTTAGTCTCTCTTATTGTCTCTCTCAGTCTCTCTTATTGTCTCTCTTAGTCTCTCTTATTGTCTCTCTTAGTCTCTCTTATTGTCTCTCTTATTGTCTCTCTTAGTCTCTCTTATTGTCTCTCTTAGTCTCTCTTATTGTCACTCTTAGTCTCTCATATTGTCTCTCTAAGTCTCTCTTAGTCTCTCTTCGTATCTCTTATTGTCTCTCCTATTGTCTCTCTTATTGTCTCTCCTAGTCTCTCTTATTGTCTCTCTTATTGTCTCTCTTAGTCTCTCTTATTGTCTCTCTTAGTCTCTCTTATTGTCACTCTTAGTCTCTCATATTGTCTCTCTAAGTCTCTCTTATTGTCACTCTTATTGTCTCTCTTAGTCTCTCTTATTGTCTCTCTTAGTCTCTCTTATTGTCTCTCTTAGTCTCTCTTATTGTCTCTCTTATTGTCTCTCTTAGTCTCTCTTATTGTCTCTCTTATTGTCTCTCTTAGTCTCTCTTATTGTCACTCTTAGTCTCTCATATTGTCTCTCTAAGTCTCTCTTAGTCTCTCTTCGTATCTCTTATTGTCTCTCCTATTGTCTCTCTTATTGTCACTCTTAGTCTCTCATATTGTCTCTCTAAGTCTCTCTTATTGTCACTCTTATTGTCTCTCTTAGTCTCTCTTATTGTCACTCTTAGTCTCTCATATTGTCTCTCTAAGTCTCTCTTAGTCTCTCTTCGTATCTCTTATTGTCTCTCCTATTGTCTCTCTTATTGTCACTCTTAGTCTCTCATATTGTCTCTCTAAGTCTCTCTTATTGTCACTCTTAGTCTCTCATATTGTCTCTCTAAGTCTCTCTTCGTATCTCTTATTGTCTCTCTTAGTCTCTCTTATTGTCTCTTCGCACCCGACACACCGCCACCGCCACGTCCGCGACCGTAACCGACACTGCGGTAACTTCCTCTTTGTAACTTCCCAAACACTCTGGCCTCACAGCCCGAGGGTCCGAGCGCGTCGAGATGGTTCGAAAGGCGGCGCCGTCATTATCTGTGTTCGGAGGTGGGAAGTGCATTGTGCAAAGCCAGCGCTAACACTCTCCGCCTGATTCCATTACTGCTGATTGGCCCAGTAGGACCCTCAGACCTGTACTACACAGTTAATTAACAATAGAGAACGGGTGAGGGAGGGAGGATGGGGGGGAGAGAGAGGAGTAGAGGATGAAAATGCTGAATACTGGAGAATACACAGGTTTATTGTAGAGTCAGAGGGCCAAAGGGTTTAAAGAGGACGAGTATAAGCTGTTTAAAATGTGAGTATTGTGAAAGTACTGTATTATAATAGGGCAAGTCGTGACGCAGGGTCGCGAGTTCGATTCGCGACAATTTACTGCTTATCCTCCCTTTCACTCTGTACTTTCCTGTCGATAAACGGGCCATAACATTTTTAAAAAGAAAAAAATACTTCTACTAGCAAGAAATAGACACAGAACCATGGTAACAAATCGTATCATGTTGATGGTGTTTAGACTAGGCAGGTGTATTTAAAGAAAGATCTATTTAATAATGAAGAAGCACATATTCAACCAGATAAAGTCAGTGTTTAAGGAAATACATCATACAAGAAGATCTATGAAGAAAGATTGTTAAAATACTTTTTGTTGACTGAAAGCCCCTTTAGCCAACAAAATAGGCTAAAATGAAAGCATGTTGTAGTTTTTTTTCCAAGGTTCTTTTCCTGTGAACGTTGGTTAATTATTATTGACCAATGGTTAAATTAACATCCCAGCGACTCAAATGCTGTTGGGATTTTTGGGGCGTTACAAAAATTGGCTGAATTGACTTGAAATTGAACTGAATTTGTAAATTTTGTATATTTTATTGCTCAGATTTATTTATTTTTAAATTGTGAGCGGGCTTGCATCTCCACAAACCTGACTCGTACGTGGCCTGGATGAGCCTTCTCCTGCTTGTTTCCATGTAAATGTTGTTCCTTTGGCTATACTTTTCCACAATATTCCACAATAAAAGGCATCTATCTCCAAGTATGGTTTTAACTTTCTATTTCCATTTTAAAAATAATGTAAAGTTACATACTATTGCTTTAATTAGCATGAAATTGTGACTAAAAACAAATCAACATGCAGGAAATACGTTTTGTCTTAAATTGGCAATAAAAGAAAAAAACAAATACATCTACATTTCGATAAGAAGTATTGTCCTTGAATTTGATTCGATTTAACTGGAAAAAACAAAACGAAAATGACCAGAAATTGTGATTTAAACATGTGACGCCCGAAAAAAACGATGTGAAATAAGGAACAATAGCGAAGCCGTGCGTTTCCGAGAGAATTGAGCTGTGGTGTTGGTTAAAAAGAGGCCACAGAAGAGAAGGCGACAGAAGTGAAAAATGTGCCCCTGATACGCGACCCGGTGACATTTCCTCTCAGCTGATCGACTTTTAACAAGCCGAGCGCAGGCAGGTCAGCGCCATTTTTAACCCAGCGCGCGGAATCCATACGACGTCTGCGCACACACAAACAGAGAGAGTGTACGGAGAGAAGAAGAAGAGGAACGGGTGGGAGAGAGGAGGCCCAAATAGTGACAAAACGCTGTGGGAAAGAGTGAACGCCAACGAGGTGTGGCTTTGACAACGGGACGGACAACAAAAGATCTTTGAATTTGGAATAAAACACTCACATATGGAGGTCTTTGTACTTAGAAATTAGGCTGCTTGATTAATTAATTTCTGGTATTTTTTGCGGATATGTTATTAATTTACTAAAATATTAAGCTATTTATATATGTATAGACATTTTTTTTCTAATTTTGTGTTGAAAAAATGTTTAATTATTCACGACAAAGCACCGTTTTGTAACACCGCGCGCGAGTGAAAACACACGGATACGAGAAAGGAAGAAGTAGGAGGTGAGGGGAAATGTTGTAAAATTATGAATAAAAGTATGAAAAAGAAGGTTTATACACTTAGAAAATGAAATCTTATCTTTTACTTAAGACTTGAATAATTAGCTTGGATTTACTTAAAATAAATCAATGGGAAAAAGTGACTAGATGTAAACGAATTATGTGTTTAGTGTTTATAGAACAAATTAATAAGTATAATTGATCTGTTTTTAATTTTATTCTTATTTTTAATGAAACAATAAATCGAGAAAAAATACTGTTAAAGTCACACTATTTTAATGTACTATTGATGTATGCATTTGACATATGAATAAACTTTAAATGCAACTGTAAATGCACCAGAATTAAAGGACCAAAAATGACAGCGATACAATTACAGAAAAGCTAAAACAATTAAGCCAAGCAATATTAGAAATAGAACTAAAAATGGTGGTTATGGTGTATTGATATATATAAAAACCATGAAAATGTAAATCCAGGCCATGATGTGGCTGCCCTCCCCACAGGTGTAGGTCTAAATTCATGGGTTCAGGCGGTACTTTAACTTTGGAGTGTTTTAAAGCAGTGGGCCAAAGCTGCTGCCTAAAGGAGAAGGTGGGACAGCAGAGGACACTGAGAAGAATGGTTTGGGTAAAAATAATAATAAAGAGTTTATACTTTACACAGAGGACGACAGGAGGATGCATGGAGGAACAAAAGAGACACCGGCAAGGGCAAGAGGGGCAGCGAGCGGGGCAGTAAAAAGGGCCTTTGTTCTGGAGAAATAAATTAGGAAAAACATGATATTACGACATTGATAAAACACGCTGTTCATTATAGATAGATACGTTGTTAAGTCAAGTTACGTTTATTTATTATGCTTGATATTTTTGCTTCTTGAATAATTTTAAACATGTTTTCTTTCTTTTTTTAAACTGATTATTAAATTATTGAAAGTTAAAGTTTAAAGCTGTGTGTGTTTCCAGCTAATTTCTCTAGTGAATCAAGTCTGACTTAAGAAACACAATAGAATTCATTGTGGATGTAAAATAAAACTATTCATTGTCCATTTTAATTTCAAAAAGAAAGACTAAAAGAGCGGTACAAGTATGACCTCATTTGGCGTTGTCGGCAGGATTACAAATAATACATTTTAATTTAAAACAATTTACTTTTCTTTTTACTAGTTGCACATATTTTGATTGTACATAATCACGTGTGTGTTTTTATAAAGTGATGGGTATTAAAAACAACGTAGTAGTAGTGATTTTATCAATATTTCTGTCCAGACACTTATACAAACAACACATTTGCTGTAATATTCTGGTTGAATTCACAATGTCATATATTTAAACATCTTTATGCTCAAAATCAAACAGAACGTAAAGTAGATAGGCCTTTAAGTTGTGATGGTAAAAACAGCATTGCCTTATTTACAGCGTTGCTTTTAAGGGGGTGTTGTCTTGTGCGTAAGTAAAACACAAATACTCCTAGACCTCATACACTTACAAAAATCTCTATTACTCAAACTTCAAACTATTCCCTAATCCGGTTTACTTTAAATAGGTCACACCACACTCCCCTCTGTCCAATCTTTACACAGTCTTTGAACGCAGCGAATAAAACGCTGCACATAATAAAAGTAGAGGGCAAAAGGAGGCGAGCGCAGGACGGAGGGCAGGTTTATGGTTGCTGTTATGCACAAATGTAAACGCTTTGCCGACGTCCGCAAAAAACAATGACACCATGGGGAGAAGAAGCAGGTTATTCGCGTTTGTGAGTGGGCTGGAGCCACGGCACCACAGGGAGTCGAGAGAGAGAGATGGAGGGAGAGAAAGGGAGAGAGAGGATGAGAATTATATTGGGTCTTACTATTTTTGGGTTAAATCTCTAGGATGTTGCTTTTGTTCCATGAGCAACTTCTAAGGATGTGTTTTTTTCACGATACCACAAATTGCATTATATATATATATTTTGGTGATTGTGAAAATAAAAAGACTTATCGTTACAAAATTTTGCAGAAATTGTCTCGAAAAACAGTCAGACATATAAGCATCATAACTTGTATGTTGTCAGCAATTATTATTTAATTGCTCGTCTGGATACTAACATAAACTCGATTCAAATTTTGATAACCCATTGATTATTATTTTTTTTTATTAATTTTTTTTTTCTTCTTTTTTTTACAATAGACTGGAATTTTCAACACAAAATAATGTCTGTGTCTTTAATATTAAACCTCTACTAGTTCTTATGTTCAGTAGATAAAGATCATTGCTAAAACTGTCAGAAATAGTCAAATTTTCTCGAGTTTCGATACTGGTCTGGGCTCCGTTTCTCTTCACAACATTAGTGTAAACCAGGCGTAAAGCGTCTTGAGTAGGTTTTTAAATTGAAGATGTTTTAGAGCCTTTTTCGACTCTTTTGTTACACTAATTTAGAAAATAAGAAAATTTAGTTTGCAGCGCTTCTAACTTTCTCTCATTATTTTGTGTCCTGCCTCTGTCTTTTCCAGAATCACGGTCCTTCCTGAAAACACCCATGATGTTCTAGAGACTCCGTTCCCGCCTCACCTGTCCCCGCCCGCTTCCTGTTTCCTGTTTTGGCTCTTCTCCTGTTGAACTGTTACCGCGGGAAGCGAACCCCCGGGAACTTTTAACTGTTAATACGACGTCTGATATAACGACTACTATGAGACACGCCCCTCACACTCACGGACCTGCGCGCGGCGTTTTCGAGGGGAACTTTCTGAAGACTTTTTGCCACTTTTTTCCGACGATATTTGACAGTTCCTCGTCTGCTCCTTCACGCCAGAGAAAGAACGGAAAAAACATGAAATCCCTGTAAGAAAGAAAACCACACCTTTTAATGTACTTTTCATTTCATCCGATGACACGAAAAGAGAAAGAAAATCGTTCAATATGATTTAAACGTTGGTAATAAAAAAGAAGAAGACGCTTTTGGACGCGACGCAGTCAACGTCACATCAACATCACCGGCTGAAATGCTCTGATTGGACAATAATCAGCCGATCGGACGCGCTCAGGACTGAAGAGTTTTGAAAAAAATCAATAAAAGGACTATTTACGTCCAAATTTTAAAGTTTTTTCCAAACAAGGACAGTTGGAATGCATGAGAAAAATTCCTCCTTTGTTGTAATCATCTCCAATAATCTCCACCATTCCACGTTTATTTATCTAACTTTTCTGCTATTTTGACTTTATTATTCCCTTTTTTTGCTCTAATCTGTCCTTTTCTTGTCTTTATATCATCAGTTCTTTCACCCTAAACTGATGCAAACGTTTAATAATGATAATAATAGTAATATCAACTGTACAATCCTTTTTTTTTATGACAACGGAGTGGTTTTGAGACACTGTTATCAATATGCTAAAAGTGCGTTTGATTTTCCCTCTCCACCTCTTCACCTCGGACAATAGTGTGAGGATTTCGCTGTCGGGGAAAGTCGTGGTTCGCTTTTTTTGTCAAACTTCGGCTTATTTATAACATTTTTAGCCCTAGAATTGTTTACAATGAGATATGAAATATGTTTATCCATAGGGGGCGCCACAAAATGTTCCAAATTCAACGAAATACATAGAATTTTCAAGTTTTGCAATATTAAAAAAGTCGTATAATACATTTACTTCAATATTTGTGGTTTCTTTAGAAATATATGAATACAAAAAGCCCCTGAAGTTGCATCTGTAATGACGAACAAACCAACATTTAAGGTACATTTTTGCACCTTTACTAAACCAAACTCATATATCACTCTTGTTATTTTGGCACTTTGAGGTGAACAAACCAAGCGCTCCTCTTCTTTCCCCCCGAACAGTCAAAAGTCTTCTTGCCCCCGGGGCTTTTGTGATCCTGGTTTGCCGACGTTTTTGTGTTGCAGTTGTGTTTTGCTAACTTGTCGTTCATTTGCTGATAATATTTGACATGTTTTTGGGGGGTGGGACGGAGGGGGCGGGGGTTACGGGCGGGGGTGGGGTTAATGAAGGAAAAAAGGGACCCTCTGTGTAGATAGAAACATGTGTTATTCCCTGATTTATGTTCCCGTTTTTGAGTTGGAGATCTGAGTCTGTCACTGTTGGGTTTGAGCTGATGCAAATACAGTATTATAACAAAAGGCTGCGGCGTCGTGATTTACGCACCGGACACAGCGGGGTTTATACGACGCAAATATTACATTGACATGATAGAAACGGACTAAGACTTGAAGTGTGTATGACAGGCTTTTACAATTGTCTAATTTTGACTTTATTTGGTGTATTTATACCTGTTGTACATATAAATATTAGTTTTACACCAATTGAGTAAGTCAATTGGTGTAAAACTAATGACAGGAAAAAAAATGACAGGAAGTGACATCACACTATAGGCACACTAATTCCAGTCAAAGTTTATGACTGATTTAGACAAAAGAAACTACTTTTTTGACTCTCTAAAACATTCATTCAACAAAATGAAGTAGTTTTCACATTTTTTTATTTGTTGATTATTATTTTTTTTTTTAATTGACATAAGATGAGTTTTTGCCCAGTGTTTGCTGGGTGATTTCCTATTGTGATGTCATCAATTACAAACAGGAAGTTAAATCATAAACCTTAAAAAATTGCTATTCTGGGACAACATTTATACAATTTTAAGCAAAATTCCAAATTATATTTATCTTAACTGTAAATTAGTTCAATGAGTCGTCCGGCCTGTAGGGGGCGCTTTAAGGCTCCACTTTGCTACGTACTCCTGGCGGCTGGGAAAAGGCCGTCACAAAAAAAGATGACACAAACTAAGATTAAGGACTGGACTGACATCACAACCAACATGGGAAAAACAGGGGGGAAAAAATCAAATATGGACTCAGAAAATTGACAAATCTAAACGTAACTGGACAAATTTGGGCCTTTTTATGCCATAACTTAATTTTTCTTTGGATGCCACACGTTCCTAAATTCTTCTTTTCAACCATAGCTCATTTTCTTTCTGATTCTTTCTGTTCTTGCCCTGTTTTCTTTGTTTTATGTTTTTAAAAATACATTTTCTCTTTACAGTTTGATTTAAGCTGTTTCACTGGAACATGTCACCAGTCACAACAAACATATAAATGACAAAACAACAAGCTACATTTGGTATAAAAACAGACTTGAGACTCAAACTTGGACTTGACTTTGACTCGAGGCCACCGACTTAACACTCGCAAAACGATGACCGATCGGATGAAACAAGCTTTCAATTTGAACGTTTTACTTCAAATCCACGAAAACCGATCGCGTTTATGTGACGAGAAACACCCTAAATGCGTAACTTTTTCCGTCACCCGGTCTGACTCAAGATATTCGGCAAATACCAACAGCAAACGTCCAAAAGTGTCTAAAAAGTCACAACATAGGAGCCGTAAATGTCCGCGGGATTCGTCTCGAGCTGTTTGTCGTCCGTGTGTCTCGTTCATTCGTTCTTATCACCTCAGATTCCATTACTCTCGATCTGTCCGTCATATTTTCTTCCCTCTTTCCTCCTCCTCATCACCTTTCCCAAGACGCTTCCTCTACCCTTTCATCTCCCATCCATCCTTCTTCATCCTCTCCCTCAGCTCGTGTGCTGTTGTTGTTGTTGGTTTTTTCGGCGTTTTCTCATCCTCGCGTAAACGTCCATCTTGGCTCTTGGGGTTGCTGTTTTTTTTTCGCCCGAGCCATTAGCGCGAAATGGAAAAAGTGACATCAGCTATTTGGTAAAGAGAGAGGGATGGAGGCGGACGCAAATGAAGGCAAGATCAAACGTGGCGGGACGGGACGAGAGGACGATGCACTGCAAAAAATACGCCGTCGATTAGGCAAAGACATACGCTGAATTTGTGGTCTTAATCTCGTGTTGGGCGTAAATGTGTTTCTACACCAAAAAAACGATACAAAAATGTTGACTATGTTGAATAAAAAAGGCCTTTATTATGTCAACGTTTTAATTTAAAAGTATGATAAAAAATGTATGTAAGGTGAAATATCCAGGTGAAGAATTGTGACGAAAACAGTGACGATTATTTGGTGTTTTCGCTGCATTTTCAAGGTATTTTTTGTCCCGCAATCGAATTCATAAAAGGATTTTCGTATGTTTTTGATTGAAACAATAAAACACTGACACTGTAAAAACACTGACACTGTAAAGGCCTACACTACGCTACGCTACGCTACGCTACGCTACGCTACGCTACGCTACTCTACGCTACGCTACACTTCACTACGCTACACTACACTACCCTACGCTACAAAAAGTGACTTAATACATGTATAATCTTGTCCATCTAGTCATTTTAAAGTTGATATAAAGCTATTTTTTTGAGAATTCAACAACAAATAAATATGTATAGTTTTAGATAGATAGAAGTTATTATTAAATACATAGGCCTATTATTTTATTTATATATAAACCTATGTTATTAATAAATATATGCCTCTTATCTTATTAGTTTATAGACCTATGTTATTAATAAATATAGCCCTATTATTTTATTTATATAGACCTGTTATTACTAAATATTGGATTATTATTATTATTATTATTTATACATATAGACCTATCTTATTAATAAATATAGACGTATCTTTTTATATATATAGACCTATGTTATTAATGAATATAGGCTTATTTATGTATAAACCTATGTTATTATTAAATACATTGGCCTATTTTTTCTTCTTCTTTTGAATAAATTAATTTGAACAATATTAAATGTCTCAAACCAAAGTAAAGAACTAATTTTTCAGCATATTTTCTCTTTTTGCGTACGGTCCGGTCATTTCGGAGAGCGACCGCCTCATTTACCTCACGCAAAGCCGCCATACGGCTAAATGGACGCGCTAGGCTAAATATTAAGCTAAATGAACGAGAACGGACGGACGTGTTTACTCCAGCGTGAGGTCAGTCGGGTCCGTGGACGGGAGAATTAGCACCAATCAGCATTCGGACATATGTGCTTTTCCCAGTTCTCATTTAGGCAATTCAGCCGCGGCTTTTTAAAATAAACACGGACGAACGCGACCCGACGCGCAGCCTTTTCATTTGTCGCCGCATTAGCACGACGAGTTCATTTCATCCGCCTCGTTTGAGCTGAATGTGAGTCATCAGCGTCGGGCGGAAACGTATGATTGGGGCAAAATGTAGGAATAAACACTGGATTAAACGCTTTGCAGCAAATTTCGCCCCACGGCAGAGCGAGGACGCTGGAGGTGGGTGAGTAAGAGTATTCCAAATATTATTACTCAAGTGTAAGTATTTCAGAAAAAAATTGTGTAAGATATGGAGAAAAAAATCTGGTATTTTCCACAAAAACGAGAAACAAAATCATATCTAAAGAATCATTTCCTATTCTTTGTCACGTGTCGATTTACTCACAGATTTATATTTATATGCAGTAAGATTACACTCTAAAATATGTAGTATAAGATGGTGCTATAAAGCAACTCGGTAACACTTTATAATAACTGCACTTAATGAACAAATAGATTATTAACAATGATTCAGGCATTAACTGTTTACCAAACTCAATCCCTTTGTAGTTTTTAATCATGCTTAATAAACTATTTGTTCATTATGAATTAAGTCTTTGCTTTATTAAGGGTTAACAATTACAAAGGTCATTATATCGTGGCAGCAACAACTTCTGTTCAATAGCAACAACTTTATAATAAGTGCACCATAATTTGCCTTAACAAAGCATGAACAAAGACTTAATTCATAATGAGCATGTAGTTAATTAATCATGATTCAGGCTTAATAACAACTTCATTATGGTTTGGATTTGTAGTGTTATTTAAGTGATTATTAAACCGCAATCGTTCTTTAATTTAAGTCTTTGTTCGTGCTTTATTGAGGCAAGAATAAGAACAGTTATTATAAATTGTTTCTGTACAATGTTATTAAAACAAGACTATCATGACTATCGATTACCGTATTCTCCGGACTATAAGTCGCACCTTTTTTCATATTTTTTTCTCAGCGACGCAGAAGAAGAATCTGCACTTCCTCTGGAGTTTGTGGAGTTGTTTAGAAGTGACACAGAGGAAGAAGAATTCAGTGGATTTAGTGATTTGGGGTAAAACTGATGCTTTGTTAAACTTGTTAGCATGTTCTTTATGCTATAGTTATCTGAATAACTGTTCATATGTTACGTTAACATACCAGACACTTACCACAGTTCTGTCTGTGCCTCATGTAGCTGAAGGTGTTAGCGTTAGCATACGTACACCTATTCACCATGTTCTCTCATCTGTTATTATTTTAAATTGCATTTCAAGAGGAAATGTCTGTTCTTGGTCTTGGATTTTATCAAATACATTTCCCAAAAAATGTGACTTATACTCCAGTGCAACGTTTTTTTTTTCTTCACTATTATGCATTTTTTGGCTGGCTTATACTCCGGAAAATACGGTAAATGTAAATTAAAGTACATTTAATCACACAACAGATATTTCCACATTTACTTCGTTGAAAAGGTTCATTAAACGATGGCGACACCGTGTGGCAATCACGTTTTATTGATTTATTTTTATTATTTACTCTTTTCTGTGGGAATAATCAAAGCGAAAATAAGATTCCGGCTCCGTAAATCCGAGAAACATCTACAATTGCGTGTGATTCTACTCAACACCGCACATTCACTACATTTCGACGCTCTTGCACCGCCTCCGACCAACATCGAGCATCGGCCGTTCACGTCTCGACTTTGCAACTCGAGCTCGTCTTTTTAACTTTGTCTGGGCTCAAACTCGCCTCGGGCGCCGACGCCGTCTCCTGCGGCTCCCGCGCAGAAATTAGCCGCAATTATTTTCATTCTGAGTGAAGGGAGCAGCAGGTTGGACACCGGGGCCTCTGCATCCAAAGTCCTCCAATTCTCTCATAAAAGACTAATGAAGAGTAATGACGGGGCTGTTTGGGAGGGAAGGGGGGGGGGGGGGGGGGGGGCTGTGTGTGAGCGGGGGGGGGAGGGGGGGGGGGGCGGTGTTAGCAAGTATGTGTTTTAGCGCTTTGCTGTGCTATTGCTGTTTGGTGTGCTATAGCCTACGTTTGGGTAGCATTCATCACATTTGAGCGCATTAAAATCTGTCAAAAGCCGCACTTCAAACGGGCCCTTTGCGGCGCGGGGACCCGAAACCAGGGCCCCGCGAGGCGCATTCCTCGTTATTAGATCGACAACACGGTGGAATATTCAGTTCAAAGGGCGTTATGAAGAAAAAAATCTGCTTTAATGAGCTTTTGACCTTGTTACGACGCTTGTTTCCTCGTCATTAGTTCGGAAGGTGTTTTGAGCTAATCCCGTGTTCCTGCTAATCCTGTAACTGAGGCTGGGTAAATCCCTGTTTTCACCTACCCCCTATCCCCGCCCACGTCCCTGTACTTAGCGGCGATTTTTTGACAAATGGAGGCTGAAACATGTAGAGTTCTAAGGTGAGACGTAGCCACTTTTCCCAAAAATAAAAACGTGTACATGACAATCTGCTGCTTTTTTACAGTGTAATGTCATGGTGAAGAGGCGGGGCTTAGTCGTTCTGGATTTTTCAACAGGAAGTCGATGGAGCAGCTTCGATTATGAAGTCGTTTTGGATCAATATTGAAGTTTACGATGAACAAAATGTAAAATGATGATCTGCTCATGTTGTAGTTCAATAATAAGAAGCTTAAAAACAGAATGATACGTCTCCTTTAAGTTATAAAACTAGTTTACGTATAGACAGGTTATTATGGTCAAAGTTATGATTAGTGTCCTGTAAATTAAGTAGGGGCATATTATGTCAAATTTAGCTTTGACGAGCTTTTAAAATTGCTTTCTCTCATCATTAGTTGTAATTTTGATTGATTTATCCATGTTTGATAAATCCCGTATTGTCGAGGTTTGTGTAAAAAATTAAATAAAATCTGGTTTCACCTACCCCCTATCCCCGCCTACTACCGCTCTGTGCTTACTTGTGCTTATTCAAACATCACATACTCAAGGTTATATACGAAGAGTTTAAAAATGTCTTTAAAACAACTCAAAACACGTCAATGAAAATCAGTTCAATCCATCTCCATTTTAAGGGATTATTTTTAGATACATTTTGTCTTTTATAATGAACAAAATGTAAAATTAGGATCTAAATGTGTAAAAACCAAACATCCGAAAGAAGCACAATATGTTTTACTGCATCTTAAGTCCCCCATAATACATGGAAACTTCCAATATATGACTTTGTATGCGTTATTGTCATATTTGTAAGTTCATGTGGGGATTTTGAATGGTTAAAATGGCTTGAGTTCAGACATTAAACAGGACAATTATGTTAATACTTTTATTAATTTGCTTGTTCTTGTTAAAAAAAAAAATATTTAGGAATGTGTCGTGTGAAAAATGTCGAGTACAAGCTGTGTGCCCTGTGCGTCTGTGTGTTAGCGTCTGTGTGTTAGCGTGTGTGTTAGCGTGTGTGTTAGCGTCTGTGTGTTAGCGTGTGTTTTAGCGTCTGTGTGTTAGCGTGTGTGTTAGCGTCTGTGTGTGAGCGTGTGTGTTAGCGTCTGTGTGTGAGCGTGTGTGTTAGCGTCTGTGTGTTAGCATGTGTGTTAGCGTCTGTGTGTTAGCGTGTGTGTTAGCGTCTGTGTGTGAGCGTGTGTGTTAGCGTCTGTGTGTTAGCATGTGTGTTAGCGTCTGTGTGTTAGCGTGTGTGTTAGCGTGTGTGTTAGCGTCTGTGTGTTAGCGTGTGTGTTAGCGTCTGTGTGTTAGCGTGTGTGTTAGCGTCTGTGTGTGAGCGTGTGTGTTAGCGTCTGTGTGTTAGCATGTGTGTTAGCGTCTGTGTGTTAGCGTCTGTGTGTTAGCGTGTGTGTTAGCATCTGTGTGTTAGCGTGTGTGTTAGCGTCTGTGTGTTAGCGTGTGTGTTAGCGTCTATGTGTTAGCGTGTGTGTTAGCGTCTGTGTGTGAGCGTGTGTGTTAGCGTCTGTGTGTGAGAGTGTGTTAGCGTCTGTGTGTTAGCGTGTGTGTTAGCGTGTGTGTTAGCGTCTGTGTGTTAGCGTGTGTGTTAGCGTCTGTGTGTGAGCGTCTGTGTTAGCATCTGTGTGTTAGCGTGTGTGTTAGCGTCTGTGTGTTAGCGTGTGTGTTAGCGTCTGTGTGTTAGCGTGTGTGTTAGCGTCTGTGTGTGAGCGTGTGTGTTAGTGTCTGTGTGTGAGAGTGTGTGTTAGCCTCTGTGTGTTAGCGTGTGTGTTAGCGTCTGTGTGTTAGCGTGTGTGTTAGCGTCTGTGTGTGAGCGTGTGTGTTAGCATCTGTGTGTGAGCGTGTGTGTTAGCGTCTGTGTGTTAGCGTGTGTGTTAGCGTCTGTGTGTGAGCGTGTGTGTTAGCGTCTGTGTGTTAGCGTGTGTGTTAGCGTCTGTGTGTGAGCGTGTGTGTTAGCGTCTGTGTGTGAGCGTGTGTGTTAGCGTCTGTGTGTTAGCGTCTGTGTGTGAGCGTGTGTGTTAGCGTCTGTGTGTGAGCGTCTGTGTGTTAGCGTGTGTGTTAGTGCCTGTGTGTTAGCGTGTGTGTTAGCGTGTGTGTTAGCGTCTGTGTGAGCGTCTGTGTTAGCGTGTGTGTTAGCGTCTGTGTGTTAGCCTCTGTGTGTTAGTGTGTGTGTGTTAGCATGTGTGTTAGCGTCTGTGTGTTAGCGTCTGTGTGTTAGCGTGTGTGTTAGCGTCTGTGTGTTAGCGTGTGTGTTAGCGTCTGTGTGTTAGTGTGTGTGTTAGCGTGTGTGTTAGCGTGTGTGTTAGCGTCTGTGTGTTAGCGTGTGTGTTAGCGTCTGTGTTAGCGTCTGTGTGTTAGCGTGTGTGTTAGCGTGTGTGTTAGTGTCTGTGTGTTAGCGTGTGTGTTAGCGTCTGTGTGTTAGCGTCTGTGAGTGAGCGTGTGTGTTAGCGTGTGTGTTAGCGTCTGTGTGTTAGCGTGTGTGTTAGTGTGTGTGTTAGCGTCTGTGTGTTAGCGTGTGTGTTAGCGTCTGTGTGTTAGTGTGTGTGTTAGCGTGTGTGTTAGCGTGTGTGTTAGCGTCTGTGTGTTAGCGTCTGTGTTAGCGTCTGTGTGTTAGCGTGTGTGTTAGCGTGTGTGTTAGCGTCTGTGTGTTAGTGTGTTTGTGTTAGCGTGTGTGTTAGCGTGTGTGTGAGCGTCTGTGTGTTAGTGTGTGTGTTAGCGTGTGTGTTAGCGTCTGTGTGTTAGCGTGTGTGTTAGCGTCTGTGTTAGCGTCTGTGTGTTAGCGTGTGTGTTAGCGTCTGTGTGTTAGTGTGTGTGTGTGTTAGCGTGTGTGTTAGCGTGTGTGTGAGCGTCTGTGTTAGCGTGTGTGTTAGCGTCTGTGTGTTAGTGTCTGTGTGTTAGCGTGTGTGTTAGCGTCTGTGTGTTAGCGTCTATGTGTTAGCGTGTGTGTTAGCGTCTGTGTGTTAGCGTGTGTGTTAGCGTCTGTGTGTTAGTGTGTGTGTTAGCGTGTGTGTTAGCGTGTGTGTTAGCGTCTGTGTGTTAGTGTCTGTGTGTTAGTGTCTGTGTGTTAGCGTGTGTGTTAGCGTCTGTGTGTTAGCGTCTATGTGTTAGCGTGTGTGTTAGCGTCTGTGTGTTAGCGTGTGTGTTAGCGTCTGTGTGTTAGTGTGTGTGTTAGCGTGTGTGTTAGCGTGTGTGTTAGCGTCTGTGTTAGTGTCTGTGTGTGAGCGTGTGTGTTAGCGTGTGTGTTAGCGTGTTGTTAGCGTGTTGTTAGAGGCTCTGTCTGGGAATGCCTTTGTTGTCGTCCGCACTTCCTCTTTTCAATCCCTCCATCTTTTCATTATTCAATTAACACTTTCGCCCCTTTTGCGCTTTGGGCCGTGTTTTGTTGTCGAGTTCTTTGTGAAACCAGCTGATACTTTTACACTTTAGAGTCTAACAATGTAATAAAAAGAGAGAAAACATGATTAATTCATAAAAAATGCATTGAAACCGTTTAATTTCTCAAATGTTGAAAAAAAAGAAAAGATCACTATAATAAGTATTGTGTTTGGAAGACAAAACAATTACTCTTTTACAGTAAAAAATAATAATTAATTGCAACATTAATTTGCCTTTTTGCCTTTCTTTCCAGGGCCGTGTTGAGGCGTTTTCCCCCTGGGGTTCCCAAGGGTGGCACCAGGACCAGCCACAGTATTTAAGGCAAAACACTTTTCATTAATAAATAATTCAAAAAATATAAATGTTTATCTATTTTTTCTAGTTTTTGTTATAATTTGGTGAAAAAAAATTAGGTCAAAGAAGAAGAATATTGAATAAATACATACATAAAAAAATTTAATAAAATAAATACAATTAAATAAATACAATAACTAAAAGGGATAAAATAACTAAAAGGGATAAAATAACTAAAAGGGATAAAATCAAATAAATTAAAAAAATCAAATAAATTAAATAAATTAAATAAATTAAATAAATTAAATAAATTAAATAAATTAAATAAATTAAATAAATTAAATAAATAATCAGTCCCTGGAAATCAGATATGGATTAGATTTTTGGTGTGGATTCAAATCTTCACTCCTTCACACACGACACATTCACACATGGGCAAGGCAGATAAAGTGTCTTGCCAAACGACACAACAACAGGGTCCAATCAGCACCTCTTCGATCAAAACACCTGCGTCACGGCCATGAAGTTGGGGAATATTTGTAATTTATTTCATTATATTCAGTGCATTTGGCGAAGCGTTCTCGACTGTGAAGAATCTCATCGTGCCGTGATGTTTCTTGACACTTGCGTTACAGTTTTTGGTGTAATACTCACGGGACGTCCCGTTTAAAGCCTTCGTCAGTAACACAGCTCTGGGCCGGCCACATGACAAGTGAAAAAAGACAGAAAAATGAATTGATTTGGGGGAGAAATAAACAGGAAATTACGTTTCTTCTTCTTTTTATGTGTGATTTATTACTTTTTCCTTCTTATTTACAGTTTATTTTGAGTAGTATATGATGTAAATGTTCTGACCTGCAGCTGAAAATCATGTTTTTTGTTCCTTTTTTATTCTGTTATTGTCGTGTTTGCATTACATATTATTTAAAGACAGCGCTCATTACTTTGGTTTAATAACTACACAAGCACTGACATGTTGACCCAAAATAAATATATCATGTCATCATGTATCAGTTTTTCCCATCAAGATATTTTATGTTAAATGTATTTATATATTTTAATCGTACAATCTAAATTATTTGCGTCGGTTTATTGCCTTAAAAATGTGGAAAAACAGAATTGGTTCTCACAAGTAAAAAAATAAAAAATGCTAAAAAATGCTAAAATATAACCAAAAAGCTAAACATGCACAAGCGTTACTGTATTTCCTTGTTCGCGGACGATAAAAACACTTCATAATTAGATGCAGACAGCACAATGCCGTCTTATTTTGACCCCAATTGCTGCTTTCACGATAAATCTGTACGACAAAGACACAAATTGAAGTCATTCTGTGAAAATAAAGTGGCATAACAGTAAATAATTGGAAGGAAATGAGGTGTTTAGTGCGGCTCAACATGTGAGTGAATAAAAGAGCATAAAGCCTTTATTCCACATGGAGCTCTAAAACAACTGGTCAAAGTGAAGGACACAACAGCGTTTATGTTGTGTGTGTGTGAAGTGTGTTACTGACAGCTGCACTTTCTCTCTCTCTCCCTCTCTCTCCTCCCTCTTTCTCTCTATGTCTCTCTCTCTCTCTCCTCCCTCTTTCTCTCTATGTCTCTCTCTCTCTCCTCCCTCTTTCTCTCTATGTCTCTCCCTCTCTCTCCTCCCTCTTTCTCTCTATGTCTCTCTCTCTCTCTCCTCCCTCTTTCTCTCTATGTCTCTCCCTCTCTCTCCTCCCTCTTTCTCTCTATGTCTCTCCCTCTCTTTCCTCCCTCTTTCTCTCTATGTCTCTCACTCTCTCTCCTCCCTCTTTCTCTCTATGTCTCTCCCTCTCTCTCCTCCCTCTTTCTCTCTATGTCTCTCTCTCTCTCTCCTCCCTCTTTCTCTCTATGTCTCTCCCTCTCTCTCCTCCCTCTTTCTCTCTATGTCTCTCTCTCTCTCTCCTCCCTCTTTCTCTCTATGTCTCTCTCTCTCTCTCCTCCCTCTTTCTCTCTATGTCTCTCTCTCTCTCCTCCCTCTTTCTCTCTATGTCTCTCACTCTCTCTCCTCCCTCTTTCTCTCTATGTCTCTCCCTCTCTCTCCTCCCTCTTTCTCTCTATGTCTCTCTCTCTCTCTCCTCCCTCTTTCTCTCTATGTCTCTCTCTCTCTCTCCTCCCTCTTTCTCTCTATGTCTCTCTCTCTCTCCTCCCTCTTTCTCTCTATGTCTCTCTCTCTCTCCTCCCTCTTTCTCTCTATGTCTCTCCCTCTCTCTCCTCCCTCTTTCTCTCTATGTCTCTCTCTCTCTCTCCTCCCTCTTTCTCTCTATGTCTCTCTCTCTCTCTCCTCCCTCTTTCTCTCTATGTCTCTCCCTCTCTCTCCTCCCTCTTTCTCTCTATGTCTCTCACTCTCTCTCCTCCCTCTTTCTCTCTATGTCTCTCCCTCTCTCTCCTCCCTCTTTCTCTCTATGTCTCTCCCTCTCTCTCCTCCCTCTTTCTCTCTATGTCTCTCACTCTCTCTCCTCCCTCTTTCTCTCTATGTCTCTCCCTCTCTCTCCTCCCTCTTTCTCTCTATGTCTCTCTCTCTCTCCTCCCTCTTTCTCTCTATGTCTCTCTCTCTCTCTCCTCCCTCTTTCTCTCTATGTCTCTCTCTCTCTCCTCCCTCTTTCTCTCTATGTCTCTCTCTCTCTCTCCTCCCTCTTTCTCTCTATGTCTCTCTCTCTCTCTCCTCCCTCTTTCTCTCTATGTCTCTCTCTCTCTCTCCTCCCTCTTTCTCTCTATGTCTCTCCCTCTCTCTCCTCCCTCTTTCTCTCTATGTCTCTCTCTCTCCTCCCTCTTTCTCTCTATGTCTCTCTCTCTCCTCCCTCTTTCTCTCTATGTCTCTCTCTCTCCTCCCTCTTTCTCTCTATGTCTCTCTCTCTCTCTCCTCCCTCTTTCTCTCTATGTCTCTCCCTCTCTCTCCTCCCTCTTTCTCTCTATGTCTCTCTCTCTCTCTCCTCCCTCTTTCTCTCTATGTCTCTCTCTCTCTCTCCTCCCTCTTTCTCTCTATGTCTCTCTCTCTCTCCTCCCTCTTTCTCTCTATGTCTCTCCCTCTCTCTCCTCCCTCTTTCTCTCTATGTCTCTCTCTCTCTCTCCTCCCTCTTTCTCTCTATGTCTCTCCCTCTCTCTCCTCCCTCTTTCTCTCTATCTCTCTCTCTCTCTCTCCTCCCTCTTTCTCTCTATGTCTCTCTCTCTCTCTCCTCCCTCTTTCTCTCTATGTCTCTCTCTCTCTCCTCCCTCTTTCTCTCTATGTCTCTCCCTCTCTCTCCTCCCTCTTTCTCTCTATGTCTCTCTCTCTCTCTCCTCCCTCTTTCTCTCTATGTCTCTCTCTCTCTCCTCCCTCTTTCTCTCTATGTATCTCCCTCTCTCTCCTCCCTCTTTCTCTCTATGTCTCTCTCTCTCTCCTCCCTCTTTCTCTCTATGTCTCTCTCTCTCTCCTCCCTCTTTCTCTCTATGTCTCTCCCTCTCTCTCCTCCCTCTTTCTCTCTATGTCTCTCTCTCTCTCCTCCCTCTTTCTCTCTATGTCTCTCTCTCTCTCTCCTCCCTCTTTCTCTCTATGTCTCTCTCTCTCTTCCCTCTTTCTCTCTATGTCTCTCTCTCTCCTCCCTCTTTCTCTCTATGTGTCTCTCTCCCTCTCACTCTCTCTGATTCCCTTGTTCCAGCTTCACGACTCGACAAACGTGCTCTTAACTCGTATCATCGTGAGCGGACGCCATTTGAGTGCTAGCGCTTATGTTAGCATTAGCTAGCGTTAGCATAATTGTATTGATGGTGCTACGGGCGAATGTAACAAAGCCGGACACTGTCTTACTCATAACATTATTAGTAAAGTTGTTTAAACGAAATAAAGACAATTGCGGTATCGAAACGCCGCCAAAACCACGCGCTACTTCTGCGTCTTCTTCTGCGTCTTCTTCTTCTTCTGCGTCTTCTTCTACTTCTGCATCTTCTTCTTCTTCTGTTTGTAGCGCTTTATTGGCGGTTGACAAACAGATTAAAAGGTGCAGCACCGCCACCAACTGATAAGGAGTGTGAACTGCAACGTGTGACTCAAGAATTGCAAAATGAATAATAAAATTGATGAAGAAAATGTAATAAAATAAAGTAAATAATAAAGTAAATATCACCGTTTATAACATACAATTACTAGAACTTAAATACTTCAATTCGATCAGTTAAATCTGTCTCTCAGAAGCCTAATAATGTTAACTGTCCTTTGTTTCCTTTCTTTCTTGACTGTATTGAACACGGCGACCGCGGTGAGCCAGATTCGTGCTTTCCCATTTCATATAACGTGCCCTTTGACCCCGTAAGTCTGGAAATTGAAACTATATTTCTGTTTTTCCGTGTGCGCTTCTTCTTTCACCCGCTTTCTTCGAGATCGCGTTCACTTGCTTTTCATGGTTCACCGTTACTTCCGTTTTAATTCCGCCTGCAGCGCCTGAAGTGTCCTCTGGGTGTCACTGTGAGCGAGCGAACACAATGAGACTAAAGCAGGTCAAATACAAACTGTAAGCTTTACAGAACGCTGAAGTTTCTCCCTCTCTCTTGTGCTGTCGTTCTCTCTTTTCTCTCTCATTCTCTCATCTCGTCTCTGTCCCCCTCCTCTCTCCTTCTTTCTCTCTCTCCCTCTCTCACACAGACCTCTTGCCATTCTCTCCTCTCTCTCTCCTTCCCTCTCTCTCTCCCCCTCCCTCTCTCCCTCTCTCCCTCCCTCTCTCTCGCCCCCTCTCTCTCTCTCTCCCCCTCTCTCTCTCTCTCTTGCCCCCTCCCTCTCTCTCTCCCCCTCCCTCTCTCTCTCCCCCTCCCTCTCTCTCTCCCCTTCCCTCTCTCTCTCTCTCTTGCCCCCTCCCTCTCTCTCTCCCCCTCCCTCTCTCTCTCCCTCTCTCTCTCTCTCTCTTGCCCCCTCCCTCTCTCTCTCCCCCTCCCTCTCTCTCTCCCCCTCCCTCTCTCTCTCCCCTTCCCTCTCTCTCTCTCTCTTGCCCCCTCCCTCTCTCTCTCCCCCTCCCTCTCTCTCTCCCCCTCTCTCTCTCTCTCTTGCCCCCTCCCTCTCTCTCTCCCCCTCCCTCTCTCTCTCCCCCTCCCTCTCTCTCTCCCCTTCCCTCTCTCTCTCTCTCTCTTGCCGTTCCCAGTGCAGGTTCCGGATGGCTTTTATTGCTGGTATTTGCACTTGTTTGCGGAGGCTGTCTCTCGCTTGTTTGACTTGATGGATGAGGCGAAGCGACGCACAACACCTGCCGCACAAACGCACATTATTTGTGTATTAGCCACGACGGTAGATACGGCCAAATGTGGACAAAACGGTTTAGGATTATAAATGTTGTGCAGCTCCGGAGGTTCTGGAGCCAAGGCCCCGGGTCCATCGCCATGATGACCTTTAGGGGCAGGTGGAAAGGAGGAGAAGAAGAAGAAGAAGAAGAAGAAGAAGAAGAAGAAGAAGAAGAAGAAGAAGAAGAAGAAGAAGGAGGAGAAGAAGAAGGAGAAGAAGAAGAA
>NW_027315857.1:20499826-20582326 GCF_026437365.1 Eucyclogobius newberryi | reverse complement strand
GAGAGAAAGAGAGTAAGAGGAGGAGGAGAGAGTAAGAGGAGGAAGAGAGAGGGGAGAAAGGATGAGAGAGAGACAAGGGAAATCGAGAGAGAAAGAGAGTAAGAGGAGGAGGAGAGAGGGGAGAAAGGATGAGAGAGAGAGAGAGAGAGAGAGATAGAGAGAGAGAGAGAGAGAAGGAGAACAGAGAGACAGTACTGGGGGTGAGAGAAAAAAGGAGGGCGGAAAGAGGGGGAGAGACAAAGAGACAACAAGAGAGAGGGAGGATAAAGGGTGAGAGAGAGAACAGTGAATGTGGTCCGGGAAAAAGAGAGAAGGAGAGAGAGAAAGAGGGGAAAAGGAAGAAGGGGAAGTGTTTCAAAGAGAAAAAGAGAGAGAGAAAGGGATGAGACAAAAGATGCGAGGGAGAGAGGAGGAGGAAAAAGAAGAGCGGTTGAGAAAGAAAAATAGACAGAGAGAAGATAAAGGGTGAGATAAAGATGAGGGATGAGGGAGAAAGAGTGAATGAGAGGGCGAGACAGAGAGAGGAAAGAAAGAGGGAGGGTGACAGAATGAGGAAAGAGGAAAGAACGAGAAAGGGTGAGAGAAAGACGAGAGAAGAGGGAGAGTGTGAGTGAGGCGGAGAGACAGAGAGAGGAAAGAAAGAGTGAGAGAAAGATGAGAGAAGAGGGAGAGAGTGTGGGCGAGGGGAGAGACAGAGAGAGGAAAGAAAGAGAGAGGGTGACAGAAGGAGGAAAGAACGATAAAGGGTTAGAGAAAGACGAGAGAAGAGGGAGAGTGTGGGCGAGGGGAGGGACAGAGAGAGGAAAGAAAGAGAAAGGGTTAGAGAAAGACGAGAGAAGAGGGAGAGAGTGTGAGTGAGGCGGAGAGACGGAGAGAGGAAAGAAAGAGAGAGGGTGACAGAAGGAGGAAACAACGAGAAAGGGTTAGAGAAAGACGAGAGAAGAGGGAGAGTGTGTGAGTGAGGCGGAGAGACGGAGAGAGGAAAGAAAGAGAAAGGTTAGAGAAGGAGGAAAGAGGAAAGAACGAGAAAGGGTGAGAGAAGAGGGAGAGAGTGTGAGTGAGGCGGAGAGACGGAGAGAGGAAAGAAAGAGAAAGGGTGAGAGTGTGGGCGAGGGGAGAGACAGAGAGAGGAAAGACAGAGAGGGGGAAAAGAGAGAGGGAAAAGGGGGAAGAGGAGGGGGAAAGAGAGCTCGGAGAGAGGAAAGTGGGGGTTTGGAGAGTTTGCATGTCACACGTTTCTGCTCCAAATGTCAGAGTTTGGTCACAGCACGAGACACTTCAGAATCAATTACAAACAACACACACACGCTCTCCTCCCAGCCACATATTTAATCTTTTATTCATCATCAAATCACACATTTCCTGTAGCGTTATGTTTATATTAAAGGGCCAGTGCCGGACTTTTATTCAATACAGTCGTAAAAAACGTCTGATTGCGCTTTAATAAGACTTTTTGCAGCCTTAATGATGCTTTATTAAGGCAATTAAAATAATATAAACATGAATTCACTCGTTCATGCTAAACTGCTAGCCGTTAGCTTTGAATTATTCAAGCAATACTATTCACGCACTGTTCACTTTATGCACCATTTCCGACCATCTGTAAATTTGTATTATCGTATTTTCTGGACTATAAGTCGCACCTTTTTTCATGGTTTGCAACTTATTTTTTCACGGGGTGCAACTTATACTTATATTTATACTTATATACTTATACTCTGGAGCGACTTATATGTGATATTATTTGTTATATTCACACTTATTTTATTATTTATTTATTATTATTTTATTTTCACTTATGTTTTTCTCTTCTCTGTTATGCATTTTTTGGCTGGTGCGACTTATAGTCCGGAAAATACGGTAAATATCTGTGTACATACCGAGACATGTTTATTATATTCATTTTTACCGCATTTTATTTGTAAATTCTCAACTTACGCGTGCCATATTTGACTCTACAGACTTTGGTATTATTATTATTTTAATATTCATTGTTTCATGTTGCACCTTAACGCCGAGACAAGTTCCAATGTTTGTGAACTGTGTCCAATAACGATGGCAGTGTTTTAAAAAGCCTCGATAATAATTAATCAGTAATAATCAAGTGTTTTAATTGAAAGAGACCAGAGGAGTGCAGTATCTTTGCTGTTCCTTTTCTGGACTGAGATGTCGGATGTTTTCCTGCTGTAGCTAAACTCTTGTGAAGAATAAACGATCTCCAGACTTAAGAAGTTTCAATGCAAAATAGAGTTTTTATTGATGAGCCACAAAAAGATTACAATACGCCTGCAAGACCCGAGCGGATTCTGCAGAAAAAGCCGCTCTACAGACACTTACACGCCGTTATATCCCCTCATGAATATTGGGCCCTGACACGTGTGGCTCTCCCTCTGGTTTTCCCCTTGTTAACTCCCTAAAACCCATAGATCCAATAGTTATTACATCGCTTGACATTTTCTTCCTTCCTTTCCCAGTTTTAGATAAATAATTATGCTTCTGTACATGCGACCAAACTGTCCTTGTTTGGTACTCAAGCTGGTCTTTCAGTTATGACCCTTGTTGGCGTACTTGTTAGCATACTTGTTGGCATACTGTTTCGCATACTTGTAGAGATACTTGCTGGCGTACTTGTTGGCTTACTTGCTGGCGTACTTGTTGGCTTACTTGCTGGCGTACTTGTTGGCGTATTTGTTGGCGTGTTTGTGGGCGTACTTGCGGGCGTACTTGTCGGCGTACTTGTCTGCATACTCGTCGGCGTACTCGTCGGTGTACTCGTGGGCGTATTTGTCGGCGTACTCGTCGGCATACTCGTCGGCGTACTCGTCGGCATACTCGTCGGCGTACTCGTCGGCGTACTCGTCGGCGTACTCGTCGGCATACTCGTTGGCGTACTTGGCACTTCTACATCTGCCGACTGACCTCACCACCACAGCTGCGATTTTGCAAGTTCTTCCACTTACAGACATTATGGAGCAGTCTGAAATGTTCAGGTGAACATAGGTGTTCATCAAATTCTATTATTTTGAAAGTTTTTTTTCTATGTTATTGCGGCAAATAAGTGTTGGAACACCTGCCAATCAGCAAGAATTGTGGTTCTCCTGTTAGTCTGCCTTTAAAAAGTCCACCTCCATCCATCCATCTAACCCCAACCCCTTATCCGGGTGGTGGGGACTCCTCCACATGGGTCAAGGACTCCCCACAACACCTGAAGAGGGCAAGCCACCTTTTTCCGGTCGAGAACCATGGCCTCGGATTTGGAGGTGCTGATTCTCATCCAAGCCGGTTTGGTCCTGGTTTAGTCCTGGTTTAGTCCTGGTTTAGTCCTGGTTTAGTCCTGGTTTAGTCATAGTTCTGCGATGTTGTAGAGACGTGTCAGCCAAGACAGTCCTACAACATCCAGAGACTTTAGCTACTCCAATTGGCTGGCAGCTTGGTGAAAAACAGATACATAAAGAGAAAGAAAGGCTTCTGTAGCAATTATTAGCATTGATTTTTCTCAGGTGTTCAAATGCTTATTTGTAGCAATAACAAATAAATTATTTAAACATCATAGAATGTGATTTCCGGACTAAATATTTTTTTGGGGGAAACTTGCAAAATCGCAGGGTGTTCAAATACTTACTTTCCTCACAGTAATAGAAATGGTGGGATCTGAGGACGCCACGGTGGGGCGGAGCTCCGAGGCAAAGTTATGCATTGAACCAGGGATGGTGTCTCAGCTGGTACAAACATATTCTCTCCTCCGGTTCACAAAGAAGACAGGAATCCAGGAAGTCAACGCAATCTGCAAAAAAATATAACAGCAACATTTCATCATAAGTATCTTAAGTGTCAGAAACTTTATCAAATTATTTGTGTTTGATTTTTGCTCTTTTATGTTAATGTTAATTTCCCAATGTTTATCGTCTATTCCTTAGAAATATTGGATATTGTGTATTGTTTAAAGGTGGATTATTCATCTTTTCAGGTGGAGGGTCTGCTACCTGTTTCCATGGAGATTCTTTCACTTATTACACACCCTTATTTTAGCATTATTTATTTTTTTATGTTAATGTTTAGCCGAAGCAAGTTCCTAATTTCCTTTTATGTTTTGTCTTATCTTATCGTCTCTAGTTCTTACAACCAAAGAGTTGATGTGTGTTTTTGCTTGTACCTTCCGACAGGTCGCTCCGAACCTCTAAATCCACGAAGGCCACGCTGGGCTTGTCCCTGTCGCTCCAACTCTCGCACTCACTGTTGAACTCAGTGTCATGCAGTATTTTATGAAGTACGATCCCAATCTGCAACACGGTGACAGGAGTAGCCAAGCAACTTGTGGTTTTGTACTTGGAGCTTATGTTCTCTGAAATAAAGGAACACAGGAATAAGTAGGTTGATAATTGATAGATTGAGCATCAACACAAAAACAATGAATACAGAGGGCTGTTTGCACAACAACACACGGCTAGCTCAGTGTTAGCATCACCGCTTCCTGTCCTTCTATCTTTATGGGGTTTGTGAAAAGTATCGCTAAGATCAACAAACACTTCAGCACCAGGCAGTGGACAGCGTGTGAGTGAATGTAACTGACACCACGTTAAAAACTTTGAAATTGAGGTGAATACTCGTCGGAGGAACTTCTCTGTTGGTCAATGTTGGGTCTGGTCATTAGAGATGAGGAAAATAGTTATAGTATATATAATTAGGTTAGGAAATGGCTTAAGGTTGGGTGATTAAATTTAGGAAAATGGTTAATGTTACAACAGCATTCATTTAAAAAATAGAATTGTCACCTACTTTAGGCTAGGTTAATCTCATTTTATAACAAAAACGATTGTAGTTTGTTGATTTTATATTTTGCATTTTAATTAAAGTTAGCATTAGCTTTGAGACACAGTGGGATAGCTGCTACTGTTCAGCTGACTAATTGTCAGATTTGATTGTCTGCAGTAGTTGTAGCAATAGTAGTGACAATAGTATTGGTGTGGCTAATTTTAGAAGTGACAACATATAAGTAGGTAGGGCCTCTACTACTGCTGCTAGTACATGTTAAAGGAGCACTATGTAACTTTTCTAGAGGTAATATTCAGCTGAGATACCACCTTTTACTGATATTCATGGTAGACAAGGGCTGCAACTACCACTAATACTACTACTACTACTACTTCTACTTCATACAGAAACTACTACATTGGTTGGAGATATTACCGGTCTGGAAGGGTTGGCGTTGGATGAGTTGTCCACATCCAAAGTCGATGATCCGGATCCTGGGACCGGACTCTGTGATCTGGACCAGGAGGTTGTCTCTGCTGATGTCCTTGTGGAAAACCCCTTTAGAGTGAAGGTCGACCAGAGCATCCACAACCTGCTTTATCATCACCTACAGGATAAGACGGAACACATGTATTAGAGAAAGAACAACAACACTACAGCAGGACTTGAGTTCCTTTTTCCTCCTTTGGGTTAAAGGAGGGCGGGCCCCTGGTGAGGGTTTAAGGCCTCGTCTCTCCTCTGAACCCTGCTGTGTCTGTGTCCTGTGGCTGCAGACGACTCTCGACTCTAGTGCAAGCACCTCCTGATGGTGTTTCCTCAACTGGTTCATCCGTACTCAGTCTCATGTATAGAGTGTGGGTGAGATTTTTGGTTTTGATGGGTTGATCCGAAGCAAATCATTTGGATTTTAAAATAATCTACCTAAGATGTATGTTAAGTAAACATACAATAATAATAAAAAAAGAAAAAATACTGAAGTGGTCCACAATTTGGTATTAAACTAAGCAACCACCACATTTAGGGCCTTGTTTTGTGTGTACCGGGCTTTATAACTGAGGGCCCTGACCTGTAACAGCTTTTAAATTTCCACGCAAACACGGTGTGTGTGTGTGTGTGTCTGTGTGCGTGTGTGTGTGTGTGTGTGAGTGTGTGTGTGAGTGTGTGTGAGTGTGTGTGTGAGTGTGTGTGAGTGTGTGTGTGCGTGCGTGCGCGTGTGTGTGCGTGTGTGTGTGTCTGTGTGCGTGTGTGTGTGTGTGTGAGTGTGTGTGTGTGTGTGAGTGTGTGTGTGAGTGTGTGTGAGTGTGTGTGTGAGTGTGTGTGAGTGTGTGTGTGTGAGTGTGTGTGAGTGTGTGTGTGCGTGCGTGCGCGTGTGTGTGCGTGTGTGTGTGCGTGCGTGCGCGTGTGCGTGCGTGTGTGTGTGCGTGTGCGCGCGTGTGTATGTGTGTATGTGTGTGTGTACCTTTGCATGTTCTTCAGACAACGGTACATTTTCCAAATTGTAGTCTAATAGATCTAGTGAGGGAGTTGGTCGTTCCATCACCAGAACAATCATGTTCAGGTCCAGGATGAACCATTCCAGGAAAGACACTGTGGGGTACAGTCCGATCGAGCCCTGGTCTGGGGCAGCTTTGCTCATCAGGAACGCCTCAAGAGGGACATCGTACACCTCATCTTCAAAGTGCTAAAAGGTAAGGAAAGGACATTATTACACAATCAGGTAAATAGTTTAAAGTTGAGCAGCAAGAATAAAAACACACAATTAAGAGTGTTATAATTGTCTCTGAAAGCACCAAAATGTCCCTGTGTTTCACTGGGTCTTGTTCTGTATAAAACCCTGCTAACTCTGTACTTTTGATCGCCACAAACTTGTTCTGAAATCTGCACGTGGTTCTTGTTTTAACAGTTCATCTCTCAGGCATTGCTCCTGGATGTGTTTAAAATATGTAAATGAAGCTTTTAGGATTTAAAAAAATATGTTTAGCAAATCATGGGTGCACGGTGGCAAAGACGGTTAGCGCTCTTGCCTCCCAAGAAGGAGATCATGGGTTCGATTCCCGGACCAGACCAACATCACATGATCTCTCTGGGTGGAGTTTGCATGTTCTCCCCGTGTTACCGTGGGTTCTCTCCGGGTTCTCCGGCTTCCTCCCACCGTCCAAAGACATGCATGTGTTAGGTAAGATTGGTGACTCTAAATTGGCCCTAGTGAATGAATGTGAGCGTGAACTGTCTGTAATGTCTATGTCTCTGTGTTGGCCCTGCGACAAGTTGGCCACTGTCCAGGATGTACCCCGCCTAAGGCCCGAAGTCACTGGGATAGGCTCCAGTCACCCGCGACCCCGAAAGGGAACAAGCGGTAGAAAATGGATGGATGTTTAGCAAATCAAAAATCACAATTAAATACTGAAAAATACCAAAAAATCCAAATAAATGTACGTACCACTGGAAGAAAACTGATGCTCCTTCTCTCGATGTACTTAAGGGCCACCTGGAAATAAGCACATACTTTAATGATGTCAAGGAAAGAAAGACAATTGCAAAACCATCTTGTTTTGAGTCGTTAAGTCATTTGACATTTTTTTGTTTTTTTCAGTCCGACTGCTTTTTAAAGAAGCAGGGAGAAAAGATGGTTTGAAAGAGGAGTCAAGGAAGCTATTTTTGTTAAAAAGAAAGACCTTCTTTAAACAGAAATGGAGGGCTAAGGTTTAATCTTCCTGTTATTTATAATGGTATACTGAACCCCTGGAAAGGTAGAGGACCAGGACCAGGACATTTAGATGCTAATCAGGTACTCAGGGTGGTTGAGCCAGGGTCTCACAAAGACAAAGAGGATTCTAATAGCCCATTAAGATTCTGAATAGGCTAGCTCGGTAGATACAAGGGGGGAGTTTCTGTTGAAACAAACAACTCTTTCTACTTCAGGAAGGCTCCTCCCAATGGGCGGGTCTTACCACAGAACAGTAATAATATCGGAGTTCTCGACCTAAATTCTGTTATTGACAATGACTCTTGGATGAGAGTCGAAACGTCTATTTTTTCAAACTGAGTCCAGATGACTACAACTGAAGCTTTTTCTACTATGCTTTTTAAAGAGTTATTTGGTTGTCATGGAGATGTCATTCATTCAGGTTTCATCTTCCTGTTCTATTTTGAGGATGTTTTTCCCATTCAAAAGACATACTATTTAGTTTTTAAAGTTAATAGTTAATCGCTGTGTCATTCTGATTCCTCACTCTAAATGTTTTACAGTGTGGCATTAACTTTCCCCAAGCTAGACAAAGCAAGGACAGTTTATTTGTAGAGCACAATTCATACAATTCAAACAGGAAAAAATGCATTAAATCACAGAAACATGACAGAAACCTACAGAGCCCCCCAGGGGACATTAGCAAAATATAATATTTTTCACAAAACGTATAGAAAAAGTACATGATGCAGCTTCATGTCGTGTTTGTTTGTTACTCACTGGTTGTTGGTCTGAGATCCGGACTCCGGCAAACACAGTCCCAAAATAACCTTCTCCGAGCTCCATTAATTGCTTGTACTTCTCCTCAAAGTCCTTCGTATCTGAGGGATTTTCAAAAATGTTTAGTCCTGGTTCAGTCCTGCTTCAGTCCTGCTTCAGTCCTGGTTCAGTCCTGCTTTAGTCCTGGTTCAGTCCTGGTTCAGTGTCCTGGTTCAGTCCTGGTTCAGTCCTGGTTCAGTCCTGGTCCTGGTTCAGTGTCCTGGTTCAGTGTCCTGGTTCAGTCCTGGTTCAGTCCTGGTCCTGGTTCAGTGTCCTGGTTCAGTCCTGGTTCAGTCCTGGTCCTGGTTCAGTGTCCTGGTTCAGTGTCCTGGTTCAGTCCTGGTTCAGTCCTGGTCCTGGTTCAGTGTCCTGGTTCAGTCCTGGTTCAGTCCTGGTTCAGTCCTGGTTCTGGTTCAGTCCTGGTTCTGGTTCAGTCCTGGTTCAGTCCTGGTTCAGTCCTGGTTCTGGTTCAGTCCTGGTTCTGGTTCAGTCCTGGTTCAGTGTCCTGGTTCAGTCCTGGTCCTGGTTCAGTGTCCTGGTTCAGTCCTGGTCCTGGTTCAGTGTCCTGGTTCAGTCCTGGTTCAGTCTTAGTTTAATGCTTACTTCCTGCTATAGCCACGCCCCTCAGCTCAGTCCTCAGAGGCTCCTCCTCTTCCTTCCACTTCTCGGGTCCTGATGAAATCCCCTTTTCAGAGTGAGATGTTTTGGGTTCGTTGGCGACACATAATCTTGCGTCGCTGGTTTTCCTTTTGGAATCGATTGGTTCGACGTTGAAGCCGTTAGAAACTGTTGGACGTAAAAACAAATGGATTTCTACATAAGTGAAGTTTCACACAAGGTTTTGTTCTAGTTTAGTCTCGGTTCAGTTGAGCTTATACGCATGTGTTCTAGTTGAGTCCCTTTTATTTTAGCTCTGGTTTAGCCCAATATAAAGTCCATATTCAAACAGATAAACACACTTTGATCTCATTTTGCCTTTACCTCCTGCTCCAGACTCGGGGCCCAGCTCGCTCCGCTCCTCGTCTTTCTTTCCTGATGAAGACGACTTTTCAAAATAAGACTTTTTAGCCTCATTTTCGAACTCTGCGTCGCTTTCTTTCTTTTTGCTCGGTTCATTCTCAGAGACGTCCGACACCGACTGGCTGGACCCTGAAAACACATGATCATTTTTACAAGATTACATTTTTTCAATCATTAGATCATCGTATGTACTCTACTACTTCCTGATACTTGAATAACGTTTTATTATTTGTGATGTATATAATTTGTAAATGCCAAGTTACTCAGTTTGGTCTGTTTAGCGCAAAAACCTCCCGTGAATAAGAAATTACATCTAGGGTGTTACTCAGGACTTCACAAAATATATATAAATACTTGTGGTAAAGTATTTGAGCCTGATCGGGTTGTGGCAGTGCTTATTGTGCAAAACACCATCTTTATGTAAAATACAAAAAATAACAATTTGTTTTTCAACAACTTATGGCAGTATTAGTCCTGGTTTAGTCCTGGTTTAGTCCTGGTTTAGTCCTGGTTTAGCCCTGGTTTAGTCCTGGTTTAGTCCTGGTTTAGCCCTGGTTTAGTCCTGGTTTAGCCCTGGTTTAGTCCTGGTTTAGTCCTGGTTTAGCCCTGGTTTAGTCCTGGTTTAGTCCAGGTTTAGTCCTGGTTTAGCCCTGGTTTAGTCCTGGTTTAGTCCTGGTTTAACGCTTATATTGATCTTACTTCCTGCTTTAGCCACGCCCCTCAGCTCAGTCCTCAGAGGCTCCTCCTTTTTCTTCCTCTTTTGGACTTTCCTCTCGGGTCCTGATGAAATCGCCTTTTCAGAGCGATGTTTTGTGGGTTTGTTGTCGACACATGATCCTGAGTCCCTGGACTTCCTTTTAAGACTTTTGCGATTGTTTGGTTTAATCTCAGAGATTCTAGAGACCAACTGTCTGGACCCTGTGAACACATGATGTCATTACAAAAATACACATTATAATAGTTTTCAATCATAACCTCGTCATACACAACAAAATGATCCGTAATTTATGCAAAATGATATTGATGTAAAAACCAAACTAAACAGATACGTTTACTAGTTAGATACATAGATACTTATGAACAAATTGTACTTCTTGGAGCCGTGTTATCTCGCTGTACTTTTTCTTAAACTTGAATAACATTATTATTTGTGACGTATAAACCCAAAATGGAGGTTTAAGGTTCAAACTTACGGTCGTATATAATAGTATTTTGAAGCCATGGGGCAGGAGAGGCCCGGGGAATTTTGATGCTACCCAGGTCCTCAGTGAGGAGGGAGCGACAGTCAGTTTATAGTAGGATTAAGAGAGCCCATTACAGGCTGTTAGGACACTAAGAAGAGCAGTCTCAAGTGAAGCTGTAAACAACTATCATCAGGAGGTCCCGCCCTGTGGGCAGGGCCTACTTCCCAGACTCGACCCGCACATTGAGACTCTTACATGAGTCAAGACGTCTGGGAACTAAAAACAGTGTCCAGATGACTACAACTTTGGCTCCTCAAATCATTACTGCAAATTGGTGAAAATCCTTAAAAAATCTCATACATTTTCCTTTACAAACCTTTGATCGCTCGTAGATTGTATGAAGCGTACTTTGTCTGCGCTGCCATTGCTTCATAATCACAAGAGCGCTAAATTTGACAAACTTGACAAACTTGTCTAAAACTCAGTAAAACGTGCTCCACTGCCTGCTGTTGATAAGATGTGAGAGGGAATGAATGCATCACTAAATGTTGTGGTTTTAAAGCCTCAGAAATGTGTCACTTGTGGCAGAATGTTGGTGCTTTGTGACAATCATCATGACCACTGTACAGAACATGACATGCACGGCTTTTGTTGATCTAATTTGATGATCTAATCAACTGAGAGAGGCGTCTGTCATTGGCCGTGATGTAACACTTGGATACCAACCACCATAAAACACCAAAGAAGAAGAAGAAACCGCTCCCATTTGGACCATTCTGAATTAAACGTGATTAAAACATGTTTATGATGTGTTTAGTGGCCTCAGGAATAACTTTGCCAACGAGATGAATTCTCATGATTTTTGTGAGTTCACAACCTGAAATTGAGAGTCCATATAATTGTTGATCTGTTTGTGGTCCACACCAGTGATACAACGAGCCAATCACATGGCGCTTAGGGCCCTCAGGCAGGGCCGCAACCAATCACAGAGCAGCACTGTGGTTGGGCAGAAGTCAAAACAACTCATAACAACTAACCCTAACACAAAACCAACATGGCGGCCGTACTTCAGCCTATTAGAGGAGAGATATGGACTATTTTGGTTTAAAAAAGAAAAGTCAAATAGGAACAAAATAAGACATCAGAAAAGTCCTGATACAGAAGAGTCGTCAGACCCCAACACACATAAAGGACACGACTGTCAATGTCTAAACATGTGCAAGTCCCTTTGCAAACCCTTTAGCTTGTCTCTGCCAGTTCAGACACTGACTCACTGTATATATATAAGATAAGATAAGATAAGATATTCCTTTATTGTCCCACATGGGGAAATTTCATTGGTGCAACGCAGGAAGATACAGAGGTAGATCCAGAAGAACAGATCACTTATAGGAAGTCTGAAAAACACTTTCAGTAGAAGATCTCCTATAAATAAATAAAAACTCCCATAGACAAATAAATAAATAAATACCATTGCATGTGATCACGACAGTAATCGCACATAAATTGCACATGAATTCCAACAGCAATTGCACATATGACAGAATTGCACATCAGTATTAGGTTAGGTCAGTATTGCGAGTGTTCAGTACTAACAGTTTTTGTTATAAAGTCTGACAGCAGCAGGAAGGAAAGACCTACGGAACCTTTCCTTCACTCATCGAGGGTGGATCAGTTTCTCACTGAAGCTGCTCTCCAGAGCGGAGGGAGTGTCCTGCAGGGGGTGACACTCATGGTCCAGCATAGATGTGAATCTAGCCAGGACCCTCCTGTCCCCCACCTCCTGCACCGAGTCCAGAGCACAGCCCAGGACGGAGCTGGACTTCTTGATGACTCTGTCCAGCCTCTTCCTCTCCCTCTCTGTGATGCTGCTGCTCCAGCAGGCCACACCGTACAGGAGGGCTGATGCCACCACAGAGTCGTAGAAGGTCTTCAGGAGTGGCCCTGTCACTCCTGAAGACCTGAGTCTCCTCAGGAGGTAGAGCCGACTCTGGCTCTTCCTGTACAGTGCGTCTGTGTTATGAGTCCAGTCCAGTTTGTGGTTCAGATGAACACCCAGGTACTTGTATGAGTCCACTCTCTCAATGTCCCGTCCCTGGATGTTCACTGGTGAGGGGGCAGTGGGGTGGCGTCTGCGGAAATCCACCACCATCTCCTTGGTCTTCCCCGCGTTGATGAGGAGGTGGTTCCGCTGACACCAGTCCACAAAGTCCTGCTCCAGTCCTCTGTACTCCTCGTCATCGTCGTCCGTGATGAGTCCGATGATGGCAGAGTCGTCAGAGAACTTCTGCAGGACACAGCTGTCCGTGTCGTGTCTGAAGTCTGCAGTGTAAAGGGTGAAGAGAAAGGGCGCGAGGACAGTGCCCTGGGGCGCCCCCACACTGCAGGTCCGAGTGTCAGACACACAGTTCCGGGCTCTCACAAACTGGGGTCGGTCTGTGAGGTGGTCCAGGATCCACTCTGCCAGGTCATACTCCACACCAGCCGTCTCCAGCTTGTCCCTCAGGAGCAGCGGCTGGATGGTGTTGAAGGCGCTGGAAAGATCGAAGAACAGGATCCTCACAGAGCTGCCAGGCTTTTCCAGGTGAGAGAGAGAGCGGTGCAGCAGGGAGATGACGGCGTCTTCCACTCCGATGCCAGGCCGATATGCAAACTGCAGCGGGTCCATGGCTGAGCTCACGGTGGAGCGGAGGTGGTCCAGGACTAGCCGCTCCAGTGTCTTCATCAGGTGGGACGTGAGAGCCACTGGCCTGAAGCTGTTGAGGTCTTTGGGGCGCGGTGTCTTAGGCACAGGTACCAGACAGGAGGTCTTCCAGACCTGTGGTACCACCCTCAGCTTCAGGCTCATGTTGAAGACATGCTCCATAACTCCACACAGTTCATCTGAGCAGGACTTAAGGAGCCTGGGGCTGATGCCATCAGGTCCTGCTGCCTTCCTCACTTTAATCCTCTTCAGCTCACTCCTCACCTGTGCTGCTGTGACAGTCAGTGGTTGGCAGGGGGACCGTGTGCTGGGGGGATGGGTGAGTCCAGGCGAAGTGGGGAGCTGATGGTCCGGGGCAGATAAGCGAAGAGGAACAGATGCAGGGCATTGTCCAGCTGTGGAAGAGGGAGCATGCAGCTGTGCAGGGGGAGGGGCGGGTGACCGATCAAACCTCAAGAAGTGAGCATTTAAATCATTCACCCACTGTAGATCCCCCTCTGTCTGGGCGGGGGGGATTTTGAAGCCCGATATGGTTTTCAGGCTCCTCCACACTCCCTGAATGTTCTTTTGCTGCAGCTGCTCCTCCATCCTCCTCTTGTAGCCGGCCTCAGCCTGCCTGATCTTCCTCCTCAGCTCCTTCTGCACAGTCCTCAGCTCCTCCTTGTTCCCTGACCTGAAGGCTCTCTTCTTCTCCTTCAGCAGAGCCTTCAGTTCACGGTTAATCCATGGCTTGTTGTTTGGAAAACACCGCACCGTCCGGGAGGGAACAATGTTCTCAAAACAGAAGTTGATGTAGTCCGTGATGCACTCTGTGATGGTGTTGATGTCCTCCCCATGTGGGTCATAAAGCTCAGTCCAGACAGTGGTGCTGAAGCAGTCCCTCAGAGCCTCCTCGCTCTCAGCAGACCACATCCTCACCTCACGGGACACCACAGGCTGCCTGCGCACGATGGGTTCATACACAGGCCTCAGATGTACAAGGTTGTGGTCCGAGCTGCCCAGGGGAGGGAGGGGGGAAGAAGAATAAGCCTCCTTGGTGTTGGCAAAAAACAAGTCCAATGTTCTATTCTCTCTGGTGGGGCAGGTAACATACTGGGTGTATGTTGGTAGAACAGAAGAGGGAGAAGCGTGGTTAAAGTCACCAGAGATGAGGAAGAGAGCCTGTGGATGCTGTGTTTGCAGCCTACAAGTGCAGGAGAGCAGTGCTTCACAAGCATTTTCAGCATTGGCAGACGGGGCCACATAGACTGCGATCAAAATCACATGTGAGAACTCCCGGGGCAGATAATATGGCCTCATGCCAATAGCCAATAGTTCAATATCCTTGTTACATAGCTGCTCCTTCACTGTGCAGTGTTCGGGTTTGGACCAGCTCGTGTTCACATACACCGCCAGACCTCCACCTCTTTTCTTCCCGGATTCTCTCGTTCTGTCCGCCCGCAGCAGATGAAAATTGTCCAAACCTACAATAGAGTCTGGCATTTCTGCTGTTAACCAGGTCTCTGTGAAAATCAAGACGCTGCTGTCCCTATAAATCCTCTGGGACCGCATGAGGCTCGCTATTTCCGTCATTTTATTTTGAAGGGACCTCACGTTACCCATGACTACGGCGGGAACCGACTTCCTGTTTGTCCCTCTCTTCTCTCGGAGTTTACGTCCAGCCCGTCTGCCTCGTTGCATTTTCCTTAGGATGTCCGCCGGGATAACGTGACGATCTCCGGGTAAGACCACTGTTCTCCGCAGTTTCATGAGTTCCTCCTTTGTGTAAACGCGGTACGGCGCCGGCCGGGGGGCGGGGCCGGAGCCGGGGGGCGGGGCCGGAGCCGGGGGGCGGGGCCGGAGCCGGGGGACTCAGAGCCAAGACACATCGCAACGACACGACGAAAACACTCAATCCAGCCGAATAAAGTCAAAACAAGTTAATTTAAAGCGATTCCAGTGCGTGTCCCGATCGTTCGTGAAGTTCCTCTTTCATATAAACGTGTACAGACGACACGCCATACTTTATATATATATATATATATATATATATATATATATATATATATATATATATATATATATATATATATACTGTGCAATGCAGGGCTTTTCTTGCTCGCTGTATGAAGCAAATGAGTTATGAACATGTGACCAAATCTGATTGGATACTGTACTTTATGCACTAGATATTATATCATATTATGATATTATAATATTTAGTCCTGAAGAACATTTTCTGGTGTATCTTGATCATATTATACAGAGTTACATGGGTCCTGAAGTTATTGTTGTGTGAGTGCTTTGATGGGCCCTATATAAACACATGCAACTGCATCACAATAAAACAAACAAAAAACACATTTCTTCCACTCTCACATTCCTTTGGCTTTTATTTACACCTGACATCACAGTGATGTACATGTCCTGATAAAACAATCTGCAGTAATTTACAATAGATTTTAATTAAGTGATGTCTTTCTCCGGTGGTCCTCGGAGCTCCCGCCGCGGGGTCCTCGGAGCTCCCGCCGCGGGGTCCTCGGAGCTCCCGCCGCGGGGTCCTTGTCATACATTGAACCAGGGATGATGTCTCAGCTGGTCCAAACGTATTCTCTTCTCCGGGTTCCATCTCTGACAGGAACTGTGGAAGTCTGAGCACTCTGCAAAAAATAAATATTTAAAAATATATAAACCAGACACATTTTAGAGCGTTTGATTCATATAACGGCGACACTTCATCATAAGTATCACAAGTGTCAGAAACGTTATCAGATTAATATTTGTGTGATTGATTTTTGTTCCTTTAAAATGTGAATTTCACGATGTTTATGGTCTATTCCTTAGAAATATTAGACATTGTGCATTCTTTAAAGGGGCCGATCTGCCACCTGTTTCCGTGGAGATTAATTCACATTTTACACACCCTTTTATTTCAATGTTTTGTGAATTGTGTTCCTTTTGTGTTTTGTCTTATTGTATGAACGCTAAATCAGATGGAGCTGTTATGTATTTGCTCGTACCTCTCGATGTGGCGCTCCGGGCTGAGATCTTTCCCTTCATGAAGTCAACGGTGGTGAACTCACTGTCGTTGGAGAACAGTAATTCATAAAGTACGCTCCCGATCTGCAACACGGTGAGCGCAGCAGCGAAGGAACTTCTGGTCGTGTACTTGCAGGGCACACAGCCTCGGGGCCCTGAAATCAAAAGGAGAAACACATAGAAATAAGTAGTTCAAGCATAATATGTCAGCTGAAGTATTGATTAGTGGAGCATGTGAGCGTTGAAGGAATAAAAATGTATTAGACTAATGCTAAAGTATTTCAACACAAACACAACACACGGCTAGCTCGGTGTTAGCATCACTACTTCCTGTCCTTCTATCTTTATGGGGTTTGTGAAAAATTGCTCTAAAATCTACAAAAATCTACACTTCTCTGTTGGTTAATGTCAGGTTTGGCCATTTGAGGTGAGGAAAAGGGTTATAAATTAGGTCAGGAAATGGCTTTATGTTAGGGTTGGCTAGAAACAAGATTGTGATTAAATTGAGGAAAACGGGTTGGTTTAAGTAATGTATGGACAGCATTCACTTATAAAACAAAATTATGACGTATTTTAGGTTAAGTTAGCCTCATCTCATCTTACACCAACAAATAAAACATAAAATAATAGAATATATTACAGTTTAGGCCTGTTATTAGCAGCAGAAGTTGTGGGAACTGGCGCTATGTAATGTATCAAGCGCTAATGCTGCGTTCCAGTCGTCCTCGGAGATCGGAAGTTTGACCTCGGAGGGACAGAACAGAGCAAATAAAAGAAAAACAACACAAGCACCATCTCTAATGAAGCTGCCAGGGGTCTGTTGTTAAGGGATGTGTTTGTGTGTCAACCCTAATGCTAATGCTAACGCTAAATTACACATTCTGAGGCATTATAAATACTGAAGTAAGGCCAAACTAATCTTCCTTAATCACACACCAAAACGATTGGGCGTGTTTTCTACTGTAATAGTTTGTTGATTCTATATTTTGCATTTTAATTAAAGTTAGCATTAGTTTTGAGACACAGTGAGCTAGCTGCTACTGTTCACTGACCCGATTAACCGCCAGATTTGATTGTCTGCCGTAGTTGTAGTAACAATAGTAGTAGTGTTTTTAGAAGTATTTAGAACATATAAGTAGGTAGGGCCTCTACTACTGCTGCTAGTACATGTTAAAGGAGCACTATGTAACTTTTCTGGTGGTAATATTCAGCTGAGGTACCACCTTTTACTGATATTCATAGTAGAGAAGGGCTGCAACCACCACTAATACTACTACTACTACTTCTACTTCATACAGAAACTACTACATTGGTTGGAGATATTACCGGTCTGGAAGGGTTGGCGTTGGATGAGTTGTCCACATCCAAAGTCGATGATCCGGATCCTGGGACCGGACTCTGTGATCTGGACCAGGAGGTTGTCTCTGCTGATGTCCTTGTGGAAAACCCCTTTAGAGTGAAGGTCGACCAGAGCATCCACAACCTGCTTTATCATCACCTACAGGATAAGACGGAACACATGTATTAGAGAGGCAACCCTGATCACGGTAAAAAATTATAATTTCACAGTGTTTTGGAGCATTAAAACACTTACTTTAGTATAAGGTAGTTTAAAGGGTCCATATCATGCAAAATCGACTTTTACAGAGCGTTTAACCTTCTTACAGTGCTATTGGTACCTTGTGTATGTGTTTTTTTGATTGATTCCTGCACGAGGATGAGTCAGCCTGGTGCTCGAGAGGAACCCCGGCTATTTAGGCTCAGTTAGCTTCAAATGCTACTACGTGTGTGTGTGTGTGTGTGTGTGTGTGTGTGTGTGTGTGTGCGTGCGTGCGTGTGTGCGTGTGTGTGTGTGTGCGTGTGTGTGTATATGTGTGTGTGTGTATGTGTGTGTGTGTGTGTGTGTGTATATGTGTGTGTGTGTGTGTGTATGTGTGTACCTTTACTTGTTCTTCAGACAGCGGTGCATTGACCATACTGTATTCTAACATATCTAGTGAGGGAGTTGGTCGTTCCATCACCAGAACAATCATGTTCAGGTCCAGGATGAACCATTCCAGGAAAGACACTGTGGGGTACAGTCCGATCGAGCCCTGGTCTGGGGCAGCTATGCTCATCAGGAACGCCTCAAGAGGGACATCGTACACCTGATCTTCAAAGTGCTAAAATGTAAGGAAAGGACATTATTACACAATCAGGTAAATACAGTTTAAAGTAGAAAAGCAAGAATAAAAACACACAATTAAACAAATATGTCTAGCAAATGTAATCACAACTGAATAATAATAATATCAAAAAAATATCACGTACCACAGGAACAAACGTGACGGTCTTACTCTTGGTGTACTTAATGGCCACCTGAAAATCAGAAAGTACATTGGATTAGTGTTTGACACTTTGGGTTAGTGAACTCAATATCAGACACTTGTGCCAATTGTTTTGCCAATTAAAGGAAAAACTACTGAAGAAGGACGTTCCACATTATTACGCAGACCACCATTTTCGAGCAATAAGGGAAAGAAAAAGGATTTGTAGTTTGTTACTCACAGGTTGTCGGTCTGAGACTCGGACTCCGGCGAACACCTCTTTGCCTCTTTTGAGCTCCATGTCTTGCTCGTACTTCTGCTCAAAGTCCTTCCAATCTGAGTGATTTAAACAAAAACATTATTATGATAATCCTTCAATGAAAACACTCATAACAATCACACACAGACGAGGTGGTGAAGTGTCTTGCCCAAGAGCAAAACAACAGTATTTGTTTTAGCGCTAATTTAGGCTAATTTATGGTTTCAGTCCTGATTTAGTCCTAGTTTAGTCCTGGTTTAGTCTTATTTTGTACACATTCTGGTCCGGTTATAGCCCTAGTTTAGTCCTAGTTTAGTCCTGATATAGTCCTGATTTAGTCCTGGTTTAATCCTGATTTAGTCCTAGTTTAGTCCTGGTTTAGTCCTGGTTTAATCCTGGTTTAGTCCTGATTTAGTCCTGATTTAGTCCTAGTTTAATCCTGGTTTAGTCCTGGTTTAATCCTGACTTAATCCTGGTTTAGTCATGGTTTAGTCCTGGTTTAGTCCTGGTTTAGTCCTGGTTTAGCCCTGGTTTAGCCCTGGTTTAGTCCTGGTTTAGTCCTGGTTTAGTCCTGGTTTAGTCCTGGTTTAATCCTGGTTTAATCCTGGTTTAGTCCTGGTTTAGTCCTGGTTTAGTCCTGGTTTAGCCCTGGTATAGTCCTGGTTTAGCCCTGGTTTAGTCCTGGTTTAATTCTGGTTTAATCCTGGTTTAGTCCTAGTTTAGTCCTGGTTTAGCCCTGGTTTAGTCCTGGTTTAGTCCTGGTTTAGCCCTGGTTTAGCCCTGGTTTAGTCCTGGTTTAGCCCTGGTTTAGTCCTGGTTTAATCCTGGTTTAATCCTGGTTTAGTCCTGGTTTAGCCCTGGTTTAGTCCTGGTTTAATCCTGGTTTAGTCCTGGTTTAGTCCTGGTTTAGTCCTGGTTTAGTCCTGGTTTAATTCTGGTTTAATCCTGGTTTAGTCCTAGTTTAGTCCTGGTTTAGCCCTGGTTTAGTCCTGGTTTAATCCTGGTTTAATCCTGGTTTAGTCCTGGTTTAGCCCTGGTTTAGTCCTGGTTTAGCCCTGGTTTAGTCCTGGTTTAATCCTGGTTTAGTCCTGGTTTAGTCCTGGTTTAGTCCTGGTTTAGTCCTGGTTTAATTCTGGTTTAATCCTGGTTTAGTCCTAGTTTAGTCCTGGTTTAGCCCTGGTTTAGTCCTGGTTTAGTCCTGGTTTAACGCTTATATTGATCTTACTTCCTGCTTTAGCCACGCCCCTCAGCTCAGTCCTCAGAGGCTCCTCCTTTTTCTTCCTCTTTTGGACTTTCCTCTCGGGTCCTGATGAAATCGCCTTTTCAGAGCGATGTTTTGTGGGTTTGTTGTCGACACATGATCCTGAGTCCCTGGACTTCCTTTTATGACTTTTGCGATTGTTTGGTTTAATCTCAGAGATTCTAGAGACCGACTGTCTGGACCCTGTGAACACATGATGTCATTACAAAAATACACATTATAATAGTTTTCAATCATAACATCGTCATACACAACAAAATGATCCGTAATTTATGCAAAATGATATTGATGTATAAACCCAACTAAACAGATACGTTTACTAGGAAAATGTACTTAAGAACATATTGTACTTCTTGGAGCCGTGTTATCTTGCTGTACTTTTTCCTGATACTTGAATAACATTATTATTTGATGTATATAATAAATGCCATGAATGATATATTTCTCAGTTTGGTCTGTTTAGCGCATGACAAAAACCTCCCGTGAATCAGAAAGTACATCAAAAGTGTTACTCAGGACTTTTGTTTTGTCACCAAATACATTTTACTCTTACTTATGTCATTTTGGTATTTGTACTTTTACTCACTACAAGTTGAGCGACATCATTTTAAAGTAACAATTGAATAAACTACAACTTTGGCTCCTCAAAGCGTTGAAAATCCTTCACAATTCTCTCGTCGTTTCCTTCACAAACCTTGGATCGCTGGCAGATCGTATGAAGCGTGCTCTGCCATCACTTTTACAATTAATAAACGTAATAAACTTTGTCTAAATGTGTCTAAAACTCTATAAAACGTGCTCGCTCTGTCTGCTGTTCACGTTGTTGTTGTTGTTGTTGTTTTATGGCGGTTGGCATCCAATTGTTGCATTACCGCCAGACTTTATTCCTCAGACTTTGTCGTAGTCCTCAGACTCTGTCGTAGTCCGTAAAAGAACTCCTTCCATTGCTTTGGTGTTACAAAGCCCATGAGGTCATGATATGTCTTTGTGACTAGAATAGTTGTTGTTGTTGTTTCAGAGACCAACCACAAAGTCTAAGGAATAAAGTCTGGCGGTAATGCAACACTCGGATGTCAACCGCCATAAAACAACAACAACAACAACAACAACAACAACAACAACAACAACAACAACAACAACAACAACAACCGGCTTTATTCCAGGGAGACTCTTCTTCATCTTCCTCTCCTTCTTTGACGTTCCAGATAAAGGAGAGCAAATGTCACAGAATGATGTCACAGAATGATGTCACAAAGGGCAGAAGGTTGGCGCTGGTGCTTTGTGACATCATCGCCATGGCGACTGTACGGAATATGACTTTTTTAAAAATTTCTTTTACGTCTTAAGCCTTTACTCAGATCTCTTTTGTTTTGTTTTCATCAACAGCTCAAATGTACAAGTATTTATCAGGAAAACATGTACATTTGATTCAGCAAATCTCAAAAATTATGTTTGTCTCACTAGTATTTTCCATATAGTTACTGTAGTATTTTCCATATAGTGCTGTGGTATTTTCCATATAGTTACTGTAGTATTTTCCATATCGTTACTGTAGTATTTTCCATGTGGTTACTGTATTATTTTCCACATAGTTAGTGTATTATTTTCCATATGGTTACTGTAGTATTTTCCATATAGTTACTGTAGTATTTTCCATGTGGTTACTGTAGTATTTTCCATGTGGTTACTGTAGTATTTTCCATATAGTTAGTGTATTATTTTCCATATTGTTGCTGTAGTATTTTCCATATAGTTACTGTAGTATTTTCCATGTGGTTACTGTAGTATTTTCCATGTGGTTACTGTAGTATTTTCCATATAGTTACTGTAGTATTTTCCATATGGTTACTGTAGTATTTTCCATATAGTTACTGTAGTATTTTCCATATAGTTACTGTAGTATTTTCCATATAGTTACTGTAGTATTTTCCATATAGTTACTGTAGTATTTTCCATATGGTTACTGTAGTATTTTCCATATAGTTACTGTAGTATTTTCCATATAGTTACTGTAGTATTTTCCATATAGTTACTGTAGTATTTTCCATGTGGTTACTGTAGTATTTTCCATATAGTTACTGTAGTATTTTCCATGTGGTTACTGTAGTATTTTCCATGTGGTTACTGTAGTATTTTCCATATAGTTACTGTAGTATTTTCCATATGGTTACTGTAGTATTTTCCATATAGTTACTGTAGTATTTTCCATATAGTTAGACCCGAGCGCCACAATCTGGCGAGAGGCCTATTAACCTCGTAAGGCCGTGCGAAGCACGGCTGCGAAAGTGCGCATGTAGTGCACGAAATCGAGCGCGAAGCGCTCGCCCACTTCCAGACACTCACTAACGCACTCCTTCACTCACGCACGCCCCGTGCATACTAATTAGTAGTAGGAAAATGGAACATTACCGTTGTAAACGGGCGAAGCCCGTGCAAAAGTGCGCACTAAACGAGCACTTTACATATAAAGCACTCACTTGCCCTAAGTAGCTCACGAATACGTTCCCCATCTCTTGCATGTTCCGTGCATATGAGCATGTAATGCAAAAATTGAACATTATTACTGTATAGAGGGCCAAAAACACAAAGTGGGCGGAGCCCACTCAAAATTAACGAAAGTACCCGTCAGTGACCAGGGACCCACACCATGAGGTAGGAAAGCGCGAGCGCTTTCCGAAAATGTATAGTTTATGATATTTGAAAAATGGGAAACATTGTTTTCGCATCGGAATATTCTTCTTCTTTCTTTCTTTCTTTCTTTCTTCTCGGGACCAACCCCCCTATTTTTCACCCAGTGAACATTGATGAAAAGTCACAATAATTAGCACACCTCTAAAAATTGTGCATCTCTACATTCTGGCTATTTCCCTTTTCTAAAATAAAAAAAAATTGGCGTGTCAGCGCCCCCAAATGTACCAAAAATGCATTGAGAGATGGGAAATGACCCAAAAAAAATCTGATCGTAGAATCATGAAATTTGGCGCAGAGGTAGATGGTGACAAGAGAAGTAAAAAATATTATTACGGCAACGCCGTCCGCCCAACCAAATGTCGGCCATATTGCTTCAAAAATGGCTAAACATGACTTCGGAGTTTTTCCAAACGTCGTACTTTTACGAACTCCTCCCAGAGCGTTGGCCCTAAAAAGCTGAAATTTGGTGAAAATGCTACTGAGGAGTGGGACATCAAAAGTTATTCAAATTACATTGATACCTGTCACGGTCTCTGTGCGGCGAAGCCGCAAACTGTAGCAAGAATTTCAGAAATCTCCCAAATTTTACATTTCTGCCGTTTGCGCAGATAAAGTCCGAATTGCGTCAAATTAGAAATCAGTTGTTAAACTCTTTGCCCTAAACCTACTTGAAGTGAAATAAATTAATTTGGAGCCACAGCGCCCCCTACAGATTTTATATGGAGGTTAAATGTTTAGTTTTGCGAAAAGTCAATGAGACCTATGTCATAATTGTTACAGTTTTGCCGTAGCGATGACCGAAACCTTCCATGTTATTCCAATGGGGAAATCGCCAGAACATGTTTACACTTTAGACTTTCACCAACTCCTCCCAGGGCGTCAGCCCTATTAACCTGAAATTTGGTGAGACTCATCTTCAGGGGTGGACCATCAAAAGTTATCCACATTTTTATTCTAAGAGTCACGGTGTCTGTGCGGCAAAGCCGCACATTTTGCCAAGAATTCAAAATAAAATTGCTTTTTGATGGTAAAACAAAGGGGAGAAGATGTGACAGCGTCACAGATTCAGCAGTAGGCGTAATAAAAGGACAATTGAGGCGCGTTAGCGCCCCCTCTTCTTGCGGCGTGGCGGCGGCATGGCGAGGGCCGATCATTGCCGCTTGCGGCTATATTTAGTGTATTATTTTCCATATTGTTACTGTAGTATTTTCCATATAGTTACTGTAGTATTTTCCATGTGGTTACTGTAGTATTTTCATATAGTTACTGTAGTATTTTCCATGTGGTTACTGTAGTATTTTCCATGTGGTTACTGTAGTATTTTCCATATAGTTACTGTAGTATTTTCAGTGCTTGCACAGAAGTATTTGAGCTTGTGTAGTTCGACACACTCAAACTAAACAGTAATGACAGTGTTTATTGTGTAAAACTTTATTTAGTCTGTTTATGTAAAATACACAAAGTGAATATATCGTTTACCACAACCTGACGGCTCCACATAATGTCTTTATACTTTTCTCCACATACTCTACCTTTAGCAATGAATAATAAATAGAATAAATACACAATAACAACAATATTACATCTATAGTAACGTCAGAGAATAAAAGAGGGAATAAGTAAAAGAGTGAAAGTGTCGCCTCGTGAACTAAAGACGCCCGAGTTTGTGTTGGATGTTCTTGACTTCCAAACACACAAATCCGGAGAGGTTTTTGTGTCCAGAGTGTCACGGTCGAGCGCTCCCAGCATGCACTTCTCCAAATGTCACCTGCCCGACGCCCGTTAGTTAGCGGCTAACGGGAAAAAGGACACGCTCTCCACGCTAACGCAGAACCGACGTGGTACGCAACACAAATCTGTGAGGTCAGAGGGGGAGAGGAGGGAGAGAGGAGGAGAGGGGAGAGAGGGGGGAGAGGGGAGAGAGGAGGGAGAGAGAGGGAGAGGGGAGAGAGAGGAAGAGAGGGGGGAGAGGAGGAGAGGGGAGAGAGGAGGGAGAGGGGAGAGAGGAGGGAGAGAGGGAGAGGGGAGAGAGGAGGGAGAGAGGGAGAGGGGAGAGAGGAGGGAGAGAGGGAGAGAGGAGGGAGAGAGGGAGAGAGGAGGGAGAGAGGGAGAGGGGAGAGAGGAGGGAGAGAGGGAGAGGGGAGAGAGGAGGGAGAGAGGAGGGAGAGAGGGAGAGGGGAGAGAGGAGGGAGAGAGGGAGAGAGGAGGGAGAGAGGGAGAGGGGAGAGAGGAGGGAGAGAGGGAGAGGGGAGAGAGGAGGGAGAGAGGGAGAGGGGAGAGAGGAGGGAGAGGGGGGAGGGGAGAGGGGAGAGAGAGGGTGAGGGGAGAGAGGGGGGAGAGAGAGGGAGAGGGGAGAGAGGAGAGAGAGAGGGAGAGGGGAGAGGGGAGAGAGAGGGAGAGGGGAGAGAGGGGGAGAGAGATGGAGAGGGGAGAGAGGGGGAGAGAGATGGAGAGGGGAGAGAGAGGAAGAGAGGGGGAGAGGAGGAGAGGGGAGAGAGAGGGAGAGAGGGGAGGGAGGAGGAGGAGAGGGGAGAGAGAGGGAGAGGGGAGAGGGGAGAGAGGAGGGAGAGAGGGAGAGGGGAGAGAGGAGGGAGAGAGGGAGAGGGGAGAGGGGAGAGAGAGGGAGAGGGGAGAGAGGGGGAGAGAGATGGAGAGGGGAGAGAGAGGAAGAGAGGGGGGAGAGGAGGAGAGGGGAGAGAGAGGGAGAGGGGAGAGAGGAGGGAGAGGGGAGAGAGGAGGGAGAGGGGAGAGAGGAGGGAGAGAGGGAGAGAGGAGAGAGGAGGGAGAGAGGGAGAGGGGAGAGAGGGGGAGAGAGATGGAGAGGGGAGAGAGAGGAAGAGAGGGGGGAGAGGAGGAGAGGGGAGAGAGAGGGAGAGGGGAGAGAGGAGAGGGGAGAGAGAAGGAGAGGGGAGAGAGGAGGGAGAGAGGGGAGAGAGAGGGAGAGGGGAGAGAGGAGAGGGGAGCGAGAGGGAGAGGGGAGAGAGGAGGGAGAGAGGGGAGAGAGAGGGAGAGGGGAGAGAGGAGAGAGGAGGGAGAGAGGGGAGAGAGAGGGAGAGGGGAGAGAGGAGAGAGGAGGGAGAGAGGGGAGAGAGGAAGAGAGGAGAGAGGGGAGAGAGAGGAGGGAGAGAGGGGAGAGAGGAAGAGAGAGGGGAGAGGAGAGAGAAAGAGAGGGAGGAAGAGAGAGGGGAGAGAGAGGGGAGAGAGGAGGGAGGAAGAGAGGAGAGAGGAAGAGAGAGGGGGGAGAGAGGAAGAGAGGGGGGAGAGGGGTGGAGAGAAAGAGGGAGAGAGAGGGGGGAGAGAGAACATCACGCTAATGCTAACAACAGCTAACATGCTAACAGCGCACTTCCTGTCTCGTGGCGAATAAGACGCTTCAAAGTTAGTCACAGACGGTCAGCGCTCTGCGGGCTTCTTTTACAATAGCTCTTTACAGTGCCCCCTACAGGTCGGACCACTCTGGAACTAAAATCCAATTAAGATACATATATTTTGAGTATTTGAGAAAATTATTTAATCACAGAATAGCACTTTTTTTTGGTTTATAATTTCACTTCCTGTTTGGGATTTATGACATCCATTACCCAGCAAGCACTGGGCCAAAACTCATCTAATGTCAACTTTTTTAATTTTTAATTTTGAAACTATATAAAAGCACCTTTATTTTGTTGAATGGTGTGATGTCACTTCCTGTCTTTTTTCTACAGCTTTGTCAACATTTACTCCACAAATACCTGCTCGATTGATATAAAACTATAATGTTTAAGTACAACAGGTACAAAAACAACAAATAAAGTCAAAACTAGACAAAAACAGATTTGACTTTGTAACATGACATTTTATTTATTTATTTTTTAATCTGGTGTTCCCCTTTAATGGCTATAACAAGTACACATTAAATTTCTGTCAGCTTTTATTAAGTATTTTTAATATTTTATTGTATTTAACAACCATTACCGCATTTTATCCCATCATATTTTTGAATTTTATCAAATTTTTGATCACAATTTCGGATCCTAAGAGTTATGAAAGGCCTAAACTTCATTATTACTCAAGTTAAAAGTGGGTTAAGCATAATTAAAAGCACAACAAGCCTCGATCACAGCGCAACGTCTCATAAAAGTGACACAAATGCGCTCAGGACGCAGATCAGCCGAACTTTAATCCCGCGTGACACGTTTTAGCACGTTTGAAAAGTCAGAGCCAGAAGACGGAGTCGGCGTAAACGATAATGAGTTTGAAAATGTCAGCGATCGCCCCAGTGTCACGATGTCAGAGCCACCGCGGAATCGTGACGCGTCGGGCTAAAATACTGATAAAAACACGACAAATACTTGAATTTGGGACAGAAAATGTACAATGTAAAAGTGTTTCAAAATCCATCGACAAACCTCAGTCTTAATTAAAATTTTTTGAGTGGTTGGACCTTATAAATATTACAAGTTTGACATTTGTGATTTTTTCAGTATTAAATACACTTTTAAAAGCCTTAATAAAGCATGAACAAAGACTTTACTAAGTATGATTCAGATTTAGATTTAATTAATCCCCTTAATTATTTATTTACTATGACAAGTCTTTGTTCACGCATTATTAAGGGTTATTAAGGTGTACTCATTATAAATTGGTACCAACTTATAAGAATATAATGTAATGATAATAATAAGAAAATATAAAAAAATAAAAACATAAAAAGTAAAATAAAAATAATAAAATAAATAAAATAAATAAAATAAATAAAATAAATAAAATAAATAAAATAAATAATCAACATAAAATAAATAATCAACATAAAATAAATAATCAACATAAAATAAATAATCAATATAAAATAAATAAAATACAATAAATACAATAAATAAATACTGGTTCCTGCAAATTCTACCTTCAAACTAAAATTAAAAAAATATATAAATCATATCTATTTTTTAATGTAGACATTTTTAGGTGACGCTTTATAATCGGATTCCTTAGTAAACTATAAGGCATTAATAAGTACTTGTTATTAGTTTATACAAGCACTTACAACCATTTATCCCGTGATTATTGAAAACACTTTGGTAAACATTGTACTAAGGCTTAAGTCAATACCACAAACCTGTTTTTATTAACGTCTACAAATGCTCGTAAATGTCTTATAAATAATTTCAAACTAATTTCTAGTGTTTTTTTATGCCTTATATATAGTCGACTACGAAACCTTATTTTAAAGCATAATTTTTGTGCATTTTTTAAACCATATTCTTCAAAAGTTTCATGTTGGTCGACGTCTTCCGTTCCCGATCCTCGCGTTGTGATTTGTTGCAGAACGTGACATTTTCCCGGGCACAGCGGGCACCTTTGCGACGTCACCGGGCCGACCCTTTGACCCCGCCCTCTCCCCCCTGTAGCCCTCGGTTACAGATATGATTCAGTATTTAGTGCGTCGTTTTCTCAGCCGACAGGAAATCTTTGCAGAGGCGTGTGCGCGAGGAGACGACCGATCGACGTTTCTGTTCCGACGTGTCCAACGCTTTGTCTGAAAACCATCTCCTTATTTCAAACGGCGGAAAAATAGAGGCAAATTTAGTCAATGGAGCTTTTTATTTTCACTTTTTTCATCAAAAAACATGGATAGCAAATATACAAATAACAAATTCCAAAGTATGATGTATTGCTCCTGAAAAATATCATGATAAACTATGATAATGAAAGGACTTTATGCCATTGAGTTTTTTTCTAAGTATGTAATAAAAATAATAATAATAAATAAATAAACACACGAGCTGAGCAAATAAATTAAAATGACAAAAAATGAATAAAAATAACTAAAAACAAATGGAAATAAATAAAAATGACTATATATACAAATTAAAAATAAATGAATAAATGAATACATAAATAAATAAATAGCAGAGTGAATGAAATGTGAGAATCTATAATTAGTCATAGATGTTACTTATTTGACCTTCTACAGCTTTAACATAAAAAATTAAATAAAAAATCTTCTGTTGTATGTCTTTTTTTTTTTTTTAACAAATGACAAATATTAAGCCCCAAAAATGTTGTTTTAGCTTTAATTTATTGAATGATAAGATGATATAATAATATATATATATTTTTATGCCGTTAGTGCTCCTCTGTGTTTTTAACGTCCACTCACCTTCACCTTCCGACTAGCTGACACCCAAAAAGAAGAAGACTGAACAAAGCCACATTGTTTACTGCCCACATCGGTTTAGTTTGTTACAGAAATTTGAACATGTCACAGACAATAATGTGATTTTTTTAAATTTAAAAAACGACCTCCAAGTATTTCCAAACTGATTCAGCAATAAAACAAATAATAAGGGCCTGTATAGCAGAGATGCTACTTTTTAGTATACTTTATTACTTTTACATCCACTTGCAGTATAAATGTAGTATTCTTACTTAAATCAAAGGTGATGTATTTGTGTATTTTAATTATTTGAACATTTGTGCTGCTTCTTGTACTGCTCCTTATTATTATTTGATTTTATTTATTTTATTTATTTTATTTATTTTATTTATTTTATTTATTTTATTTATTTTATTTATTTTATTTATTTTATTTATTTTAATATGTTTCATTAATTTTATTTATTTTATTTATCACATTTTTGTGGTCCAGCTTCTGAAAATATCACAAATTCTAAACCGGACAGTTACTTCTACTAGAGTAGTAGTTTTGCAAATACTTTTTTTATTGCTGACTTGGAGCACGTCTTAATTTAACACGTTTTCGACACGTCTAATCTTAAAAACAACAACAACAACAACAAAAAGCAGGTGGTAGCTTGTGAATTCCAGTCACTCTCGCACTGTTGGCGTGTCCTGGACTCACAGCTGCTTGTTTGGTCCAATACCACAGGGTAAATATTGTCCAAACGCCGCGTTCTGTGGGTTTATTTGGACGCCGAGGCAGATACAGATGTTCAAATGGGGCCGAGAACGGACACTGCGCCTGACGGATGGTTCCGGAGCCACTTTTTACAGCCTTTTGTTGATTTCGTCGCCGCTAGATTTTGGCACGAGAAAGACTTTTCAAAATGCTAAACTTTTACAAAAAATAATCACCTTTTTTTGAACAGTTTTGGATGCAATAATGTCCAAAGATAATAATATGATCAAGACATTATTTAAGATATTTTACACAAAGTCAAGGGCGCCTGCTCGATCATATTCATGTTTTAATGTGATATAAGGCTAATAATATAGCATAAACGATAATATCTTCATTTTATAAAGATTAAATCCTTTTGAATCTTTGTCAAGAACATTTTATATGCAATAAAACAATTACACAATAAAACCCACCAATAAAGTCATAGATATAGAATTAATCTACGCTTTGCAGCTCAAACGTTGCAAATAAAAAGACATAAAAGTGCAAATAAAAGGTTAAAATGATAAACATTGAGCCCAAAACATATTTTGTTTATTGAACAATATGTTGATATACAATGTTTGATCATATATTAAGATAAATCTATAAGAAATGTAAGGCATTTCCAAGTGTCATTGTCAATAGCTTAATCGAAAAATGTTACTTTGACTCGGGTTTTTCTATGATTTTTGATTTTTTTGATGCATTTGTTTTGTAAAATTCGACATCTGAATACTAGAATTTCATAATATATTTTACTTTTGTTATTATAAATGATATTCTTGTCCTGACATATATTCACCTCAAAAGCCACTGCTCAGTAAAGTTATTCAAGTCCAAGTGTCCTGCGTTTACAAACCGCACTGAAGCTGTGGCTCCATCTAGTGGCGTGAGGACGACACTGCAGCACCGGAAATGCCGTCTACTCCACCTTTAACCTGTGTAAAGCTTTTAAATAAAACCCCTTCCATTGTTTAAAGTTTATTCTGTCACTGAAGGACTGGGAGTCGTTTCGGTTCAGCAATAACTTTATTAAAAAACGTAGAAACGCAGCTACAATCGCACACAAAATCAGTCAAAACGTCAAATTCCAACACAAAACACGCGACGAGAAGAGAAAATGGAATAATTAAAAGTACCCTGTGGATGTTCATGTAAATTGCAGACTTTTTACAACAAAAACATAGAAATGGTACAACATTTGAGGTGACAAGGCATTTCCTAATGTATACTTCACGGTAAGATTTTAATTAAGTGTTTGAAATAAAAAAAAAAAAACATGTAAATAATGCATAGAACTTTACGAACAAAGTCAACGAGAACAATTTGTTGCCATCTCCAGGTCTGGTTTTCAAATTCAACAGTTTTAGACAAAGCTGCTTTTCCAAGTGCCATTAAAATTGAATTAAAATAACTTAAAATGTTCACGGATACATTTAAATGCAACAAAATTCAATGAAAAACTGTCTTTAGACCAAATTGCTCCAAAGTGTGAAGTAAAACCGACAAATTACAGTCCATGATGAACATTTAACCAATAATATCAATATGCAATCTTAAAAATCAACCTGTGTGAATAAGTGATCGCTGCGAGTAGATGATGTTTAAGTTGTAAAATCCAGGCTGAACGACTCCAACGCTGTGAAGAAAACCTTAAAATCCGCAATGCAACAGCTTTTCTTTCACTGCTGCATTAAAATGACTTGAATTTGGAATATTTAGGTTGATTTGAGACATTTTCAATAGTTACAGTAGTGTGTTCCTGTGTATTTAAGTCATAATTTACATTTTACCACGGCTGCTTTTTTGTTTTTGCAGTTCTAAACAGAGCTAGCCTCATTAGCACGGCAATATCAACTCTACATTTTTGCCATTTTGCCTGAAATAAGACAAAAAAATTACAAAAAGAAACCAGTCAAAATATCTACATTGTTACTGGCCTCAAACATGATCAAGAGAACATCTGCATCTCGTGTTTTAGACCTTAAAATAAAACCGACGTTACTTTCTGTCGGTTCCACTCGTTAGCATTTGCGCTCCGTCTACTGGCAGCGGAGGGAATCGCCGCAGGAAAACGACAAAAGCTAGCTTGCCCTGACACGGCGATGCGATGATCTACGGACGCGACGGCGCAGACGACGTCACGGTTTGTACCTGAAGACGAAACGGGTGGAAGGAAGTTTGAAACGGAGGGTTTTCTGAGGCGCGAAGGGACACGGCCATGCTAACAGGCCTCAACAAACGAGCGCGAGCGAAGCTAACTGAAGCTAACTGAAGCAGACTGAAGCCGACTGAAGCTACCTGAAGCTACCTGAAGCTACCTGAAGCCGACTGAAGCAGAAGCCAAGTGAAGCTGAAGCCAACTGAAGCTGAAGCCAACTGAAGCTAATTGAAGCTAATTAAAGCTGAAGCCAAGTGAAGCTAACTGAAGCCAACTGAAGCTGAAGCCAACTGAAGCTGAAGCCAAGTGAAGCTAACTGAAGCCAACTGAAGCTAACTGAAGCTAACTAAAGCTGAAGCCAAGTGAAGCTAACTGAAGCCAACTGAAGCTTAAGCCAACTGAAGCTGAAGCCAACTGAAGCTGAAGCCAACTGAAGCCAACTGAAGCCAACTGAAGCTAACTGAAGCTAACTGAAGCTAACTGAAGCTAACTGAAGCTGAAGCCAAGTGAAGCTAACTGAAGCCAACTGAAGCTAACTGAAGCTGAAGCCAACTGAAGCTGAAGCCAACTGAAGCTGAAGCCAACTGAAGCTGAAGCCAACTGAAGCTAACTGAAGCTAACTGAAGCTGAAGCCAAGTGAAGCTAACTGAAGCCAACTGAAGCCAACTGAAGCTGAAGCCAACTGAAGCTGAAGCCAACTGAAGCTAACTGAAGCTGAAGCCAAGTGAAGCTAACTGAAGCCAACTGAAGCCAACTGAAGCTGAAGCCAACTGAAGCTGAAGCCAACTGAAGCTGAAGCCAACTGAAGCTAACTGAAGCTAACTGAAGCTGAAGCCAAGTGAAGCTAACTGAAGCCAACTGAAGCTGAAGCCAACTGAAGCTAACTGAAGCCAACTGAAGCCAACTGAAGCCAACTGAAGCTGAAGCCAACTGAAGCTGAAGCCAACTGAAGCCAACTGAAGCCAACTGAAGCCAACTGAAGCTAACTGAAGCTAACTGAAGCTAACTGAAGCTAACTGAAGCTGAAGCCAAGTGAAGCTAACTGAAGCCAACTGAAGCCAACTGAAGCTGAAGCCAACTGAAGCTGAAGCCAACTGAAGCTGAAGCCAACTGAAGCTGAAGCCAACTGAAGCTAACTGAAGCTAACTGAAGCTGAAGCCAAGTGAAGCTAACTGAAGCCAACTGAAGCCAACTGAAGCCAACTGAAGCCAACTGAAGCCAACTGAAGCTGAAGCCAACTGAAGCTAACTGAAGCCAACTGAAGCCAACTGAAGCTGAAGCCAACTGAAGCCAACTGAAGCTGAAGCCAACTGAAGCTGAAGCCAACTGAAGCCAACTGAAGCCAACTGAAGCCAACTGAAGCTAACTGAAGCTAACTGAAGCTAACTGAAGCTAACTGAAGCTAACTGAAGCCAACTGAAGCCAACTGAAGCTAACTAAAGCTAACTAAAGCTGAAGCCAAGTGAAGCTAACTGAAGCCAAGTGAAGCTGAAGCCAACTGAAGCTAACTGAAGCTAAGTAAAGCTAACTAAAGCTAACTAAAGCTAACTGAAGCTGAAGCTAACTGAAGCCAACTGAAGCTGAAGCCAACTGAAGCTGAAGCTAACTGAAGCTAACTAAAGCTAACTAAAGCCAACTAAAGCTAACTGAAGCTGAAGCCAACTGAAGCCAACTGAAGCCAAATGAAGCTAACTGAAGCCAACTGAAGCCAAATGAAGCCAACTGAAGCTAACTGAAGCTAACTGAAGCTAACTGAAGCTACAGTATTTTCCGGACAATAAGTCGCACCTTTTTTCATAGTTTTGGCCGGGCTTATTCTTACATTTATACTAATATACTTGTACTCCGGAGCGACTTATACGTGATATTATTTGTTATTTTCCACATTTCATCCTCCAGTGCAACTTATATATGTTTTTTTCTTCTCTATTATGCATTTTTTGGCTGGTGCGACTTATACTCCGGAAAATACGGTAACTACAACTCGCGCTATGTTTTGGACGAGGGAACGACGTGGTTGAGCGCTCAAACACAATTCCATTTTGTATAATTTGTGTCCTTTAAAAAGTCAATTAATAAGACCCGCTAACGAGTCTCAACGAGTCTCAACGAGTCAAATCAAGATAAACGTTTAAAATTCACGACATTTTCAGCGCGCGTTCCCGTTGGCGCCGCCTCCAGGACGGGGGGCCTCACAGCTCGGTCTTGGCCCCGCTCAGAGGCACCTGCGGCTGGACCCCGTCGCCCGCCGCGGCCCCCGGATCCCGGCTCGCCACCGGCGCTTTGGACTTCTTCTTCTTCTTCGCCTTCTTGTCCTTTTTCTTCTTGCCCCCCGCTTCCGGGGCGTCGGCGTCCTTCTTCCCCTTCTTCTTCTTCTTCTTCCCCTTGCCCTTCTTGTGCTTCGCATCCTCGGCGATGGCGGCGCGGTCTCCCTTCTTCCTCGCCGACCACTTCTCGTCCAGGCAAGCTGCGCCGGGGGGGACGCCGCCCCGGGGAGAAGGAAGAGAAGAAGAGAAGGGAGAGAAGAAGAGAGGGAGAGAAGAGGAGAAGAAGAGAAGGGAGAGAAGAAGAGAAGGGAGAGAAGAAGAGAGGGAGAGAAGAGGAGAAGAAGAGAAGGGAGAGAAGAAGAGAAGGGAGAGAAGAAGAGAGGGAGAGAAGGAGAAGGGAGAGAAGAAGAGAGGGAGAGAAGGAGAGAGAAGGAGAAGGGAGAGAAGAAGAGAAGGGAGAGAAGAAGAGAGAAGGAGAAGGGAGAGAAGAAGAGAAGGGAGAGAAGAAGAGAGGGAGAGAAGAGGAGAAGAAGAGAAGGGAGAGAAGAAGAGAAGGGAGAGAAGAAGAGAGAAGAAGAGAAGGGAGAGAAGAAGAGAAGGGAGAGAAGAAGAGAGGGAGAGAAGGAGAAGGGAGAGAAGAAGAGAGGGAGAGAAGGAGAAGGGAGAGAGGAAGAGAGGGAGAGAAGAAGAGAAGGGAGAGAAGAAAAGAAGAAGAGAAGGGAGAGAAGAAGAGAAGGGAGAGAAGAAGAGAGGGAGAGAAGAAGAGAAGGGAGAGAAGAAGAGAGAAGAAGAAGAGAAGGGAGAGAAGAAGAGAGAAGAAGAAGAGAAGGGAGAGAAGAAGAGAAGGAGAGAAGAGAAGGGAGAGAAGAAGAGAGGGAGAGAAGGAGAAGGGAGAGAAGAAGAGAGAAGAAGAGAGGGAGAGAAGGAGAAGGGAGAGAAGAAGAGAGGGAGAGAAGAAGAGAAGGGAGAGAAGAAAAGAAGAAGAGAAGGGAGAGAAGAAGAGAAGGGAGAGAAGAAGAGAGAAGAAGAAGAGAAGGGAGAGAAGAAGAGAGGGAGAGAAGGAGAAGGGAGAGAAGAAGAGAGAAGAAGAGAAGAGGTCAGAGGTTTAGACTTACAAATACATTTAAGATTAATTTTATAAAAACTGAACAATTACGGGAGGAATTAGACTTCAGTATTTGAAGCAAAATTACGTAAATCACTGTTGTTTAGTTTGATTGTGATTAATACTAAAACGATGATGTTCCTTTTTACAATAATTGCGACTTAAAGTGCCCCCTACAGGTCGGATGACTCATTAAATATACGCAGTTAAAGGCACGATGGACGATTTTTCGGCGATTTGAGAACGCAGGTGGAAGTGCGCATGCCACTCCCCCGTGTGGACTGATACAACACACATGTGCGTTTGTTTATTAGCGCAACGGAGCGCATCGCATCTCTCGTCTCCCGTAGATTTCTGTCCACTTCTGCGTCAGCTCGAACTGTCTTTCTCCGTCTTCATTTTGCCCCGTACACTGAGGGAACTATATTATGATAGATCCATGCGCTTAGACACGCGGAAACGTGGGGACGAGCCTGACGCGGCTGCAGGTGAGGCGGTAGGTGCGTTTTATGATTGATACGTGGCAGGACTAATGATTTATCCACGCCACGAGGAAATATGATAAAAATTTGCTGAAAAAAATCATCTATTCCACCTTTAAGATAAGATTAGATAAGTAATTGAATATTCTAAACTTTTTTTTTAAAAATGTTATCACAGAAAAGCCTATTTTTTAGGTTTATAATTTCACTTCCTGTTTGTAATTTATGACATCACACTAGGAAATTACCCAGCAAACACTGGGCCAAAACTCTTTTTTTTTTTTTGACAAATAAAAATAAATGTGAGCGACTTTATTTTATTGAATTAATATAAAAAATGTTGTTTCTTTGTGTAATTTATGCATAAACTTTGACTGGAATGAGATTCCTGCATGAGTGTCCCTGGTGTGATGTCACTTCCTGCATGAGTGTTCCTGGTGTGATGTCACTTCCTGCATGAGTGTCCCTGGTGTGATGTCACTTCCTGCATGAGTGTCCCTGGTGTGATGTCACTTCCTGCATGAGTGTCCCTGGTGTGATGTCACTTCCTGCATGAGTGTCCCTGGTGTGATGTCACTTCCTGAATGAGTGTCCCTGGTGTGATGTCACTTCCTGTATGAGTGTCCCTGGTGTGATGTCACTTCCTGTTATTTTCTACAGATTTTTCAACATTTTCTCCACAAATACCTGCTCGATTGGTGTAAAAATATAATTTATACGTACAACAGGTATAAACACACCAAATAAAGTCAAATTAGAAAATTGTAAAAACCTGTCGTACGTCACTTTAAAAGCATTTGATATAGTGACATTCCCACTCATAAATGAATTGATTGCTGTTATTTGAAGCACAGAATAAGAACACACAACAAAGTACAACCCTTCTGACCAAAGTCCTTCAAAAAGTGAAGTAATCGAAAAGGAAAAAACAGTCTGCCCGAGTGTTTCTATATCGAACCCCACAGTGTAGCGTGACCTGTTATTTACCGGCGTCCTGTCCCTTTAAGACGTGATCGGCGCACAGGAACATGGTCAGGTCCTCGCTCTGGTCTCCTTTGTACCAGTCTTCGATCACCTCCTCGTACTGCTCCACCAACACGTCGCACTGAAACGGGAAACCTTCAGTGAATCATGTGAAACGAGGCGTCGCAGACCTTTATATTACCAAACACAGCCTCTGCCAGCCTCTATTAGCACTTTTATATAAAATATCTTGATTTGAGTCTATTTTCCCATAGTTTTGATTTCACAATATTTGTTGAATCCGAATTATAAATATAAACCGTTTAATTGACTTTTATCCTGGTTTGGCGTCACCACGGCGACAAAATATGATCTTTACTGTTCAAACTAAAAGGTGAAAAGTGAAAACATAACAAATGTAGGTACGTGTTTTAGTCATGACAACGATTATGTAGCGACTTATACTCCAGAGCGACTTATGTGATATTATTAACACATTACATAATTTTGTTCGTTATTTTCACACTGACAACCACAAGAGGGCGCTCTCGGCTCTAAGCGACGCAGAAGAAGAATCTGCACTTCCTCTACCTCTGTGTCACTTCTAAACAACTCCACAAACTCCAGAGGAAGAAGAATTCAGTGGATTTAGTGATTTGGGGTAAAACTGATGCTTTGGTAAACTTGTTAGCATGTTCTTTATGCTATAGTTATCTGAATAACTGTTAATATGTTACGTTAACATAGCAGACACTTACCACAGTTCTGTCTGTGCCTCATGTAGCTGAAGGTGTTAGCGTTAGCATGCGTACACCTATTCACCATGTTCTCTCATCTGTATCAATCTAAACTGCATTTCAAGATTAAAATGTCTGTTCTTGGTCTTGGATTCAAATAAATTTCCCCCATAAATGCTTGTATACGTTTTTTTCTTCTCCATTATGCATTTTTTGGCTGGTTTGACTTCGGTGCAACTTATAGTCCGGAAAATACGGTAATTGTATTTATAGCGTTATCTGGACTTTTCAGACTAAAAAACAACCAAAATAGGGACTTTAGCAGCATTACTAAATCAAAAAGTCAAAAAGGAACACAATTGAATCAATAACACACTTTATCTGTAAATATCTTCCATCCAGACGCCTCAGTCGCCACATTTCAAGCTTCTTTTTGGCTGACGATGCAGTTTAAAAGTCTCAGTACAGCAGAAATGGCGTCCGTTGTAGTTACCGACCTGCTTCTTGAGGTCGGACACTTCCGCCGAGGTCTCGTTCCACAGCTCGTACGGGATGTCCATCACCACGTTCACGCCTTTGTTGACCAGGCCGTGGAGCGTGGAGAAGGTCTCGGACATGCCCTGGACACGGACGGGAAAGACAAACACACGGATCGAGAGGGTTTGCGAACGACAAAAAACGTCATCAAACGATATCCACGATTGCCGGGCCGCGGAACGTTCCAGGTCAATTACTGCACTGACGCATCGCTCAATATATGACGGATGAAACAATATATTTTAGAGCTCAATATTTGTATTTTTCTGTGCACTCGTGGCGAACGTTTTGTTAATCTTTTGTAGCACAATGAGATTTAATGTAGAACTCACTTCCATCACTCATAGTTTTGTTCTTCTGTTTATGTCATGCGTATTGTTATTTTCTGTGATTTGTCCTGCTTTAAGGTTGTAGTAGTGGTAGCTTCAACATTAGCAATTATTGTGATGTTTTCAGTAGCAAATTGTGTTATTGTTTTGTCATATAAACTGAAAATAAGTTATATAGTGCATCTTTATGATATTTAGCTCTTTGCCCAGAAATCAGTCAAAATAAGTCAGAAATCCGTCAAAATGAGTCAGAAACAGTCAAAAAATCAGTCAAACTAAATCAGAAAATCAAGAAATCTGTCATAAATCAGTTCAAAAATCAGTAAAAAAATCAGTTCAAAAATCTGTCAGTAAACAGTCAAATAACAAGTCAGAAATCAGTCAAAAAATCTGTAAAAATCTGTCAAAAAGTAAGAAATCAGTTCAAAAATCTCAAAATCAATTAAAAAAATCTGTCAGCAAACAGTCAAAACTCAGTTCAAAAATCAGTGAGAAATCAGTTCAAAATCTGTAAAAATCAGTCAGAAATCAGTCAACAAATCAGTCAAAATAAGTTAAAAACAGTCCAAAAAACAGTCAGATATCAGCTACAGTACGTTTACTACTACTTAATCTGTGCCAGTAGATTATGTCAGCAGCGCTGGTTTGAGTTCTTGTTCTCACTTTGGCAAAGCGGTTGGAGCCAGTCCTCTCCTTGTGCAGGTTGTACTCCAAAAGCCTCTGACACACGTTCTCCACCACTTCAATGAAACGCAGGTCCCTGAGGAGAGGAATCAAAGTGCGTCTGATTTAACACCGATTCAACACCGATTCAAAGCTGATTCAACATCGACAAACGCATTGTTTTGGACGTGTAAAATAGACCTAAAGTGTAAACGCCTGGAATGACACAATGACTGAATGGTTTGTGTTTGTACTTTCAGATACATGTACTTTTAGATACATGTACTTTCAGATACATGTACTTTTTCCACGTTTACCTCTCGACTCGACTGTAGCTTCACTATAAATATCAGCAGCGGTTGAACCGGTTTAAAAATACAGTTCCTGCTTCTTCCCTTCTCACACTTCCTCTTGAAGCTTTATACAGACACACTTCATACACAAATCGTACGTTTACAGTCACTTTCTTGACCTTTTACTTTTCATATTTTTGATATTACCAGATGAATAGTCATTAATCTCCCAGAATCCCTTTGGATCAAATTTGTAAAAAATAAATAAAAATAAAATGTCAAGCTTTTCAAAAGACTAGTTTGGAAAAAAATCACATTCCGTATTTTCCGGACTATAAGTCGCACCTTTTTTCATAGTTTTGGCCCGGGTGCGACTTATACTTATATTTATACTTATATACTTATACTCCGGAGCGACTTATATGTGATATTATTTGTTATTTTCACACGTACAACCTTAATTCATACTCCAGTGTTTTTCCATGTTTTTTTCATCTCTATTATGCATTTTTTGGCCTGTGCGACTTATAGTCCAGAAAATACGGTAATAGTAACTCAATGATGATATAAATGTAAAATCTGTAAACGTCTTCATTAAACAGCTTCAACGTTACTTTAATTCAATTACAGCTGCTAAAAACAATGCCTGACAAAACTTTGAGCCCACAGATCTGACCTGGCACTTGGCCCGTCACCGTGGAGATGGATTTAATGCCGAATTGCGGAATATTCCAGACAAAGTAATAACAAGAGACGAGCAGGAGGCTGAGCATTAGTAGCATTTGTAGCATTTGTAGCATTTGTAGCATTAGTAGCATTAGTAGCATTTGTAGCATTTGTAGCATTTGTAGCATTTGTAGCATTTGTAGCATTTGTAGCATTTGTAGCATTAGTAGCTTTAGTAGCTTTAGTAGCATTAGTTTCATCTTCAGTGCGTAACGTTCTCATCCTAAAACGCCAACATGACTTTACTACACTTTATCTTCTACATTTACACGTCTTCAAAGATCTCCAGAGTCGAAAGTCGCTCTGGCGTCGGGACAGAAGCCACGAGTCACTCACGATTTGACGTATTTGATGGGCGCGGCGCCTTTGCCGTCGATGAAGCGGTAGTTCCTGTCGATCACTTCCTTTGTTTTGCCCGTTTCCTCGAACGCAGACTTCATCTCGATGCTCACGAACTTGCACACTGCGGCGACAGGAAGAGCAGGCTCAAAAACGTAGAACAACAACAACAACAACACAACAAAAGAGCGGCGCAATGATGACAGAACATCAAAGACACTATTGTTTAGCTCTTTGTTTGTCATCGTTATTAGAATCCATTATTTATTTAGGACTCGCAGCGAAAGAAGAGACTTATTTGTGTTCATTAGTAATACAATGTGTGTTTAAAAAGTGCCATTTTATAGTTTTTTTTCCACCCCATTTTCTAAACATGCAGTTAGAACAGAATTTAATTAATCGTTTGTTTAATTACGGCACTTATTGGAACTGATTGAAGCCTAAATTGTGATTAAAATGAAATGATAAAAGTGCCCATCACTCTTTCATGCATTATTCATTCCTCCTCCACACTTGGGTGAAGTGCCCTTGACGTTCCTCCTTCTACTTCACAATTTTTTGCACACAAACTTGTAAAAGTGCTTATTCTTTTCTAAAATGCCTTTGTCATTTTCTCCAAATTATCAACATGTTATCGAGGAGCAGGAGCATGAACTGTTCAACTAAGAGCATGTTTGTAGAGGTTTAAAGAGAAGATAAGATAAGCCTTTATTAGTCCAAACAGTGGGGAAATTTCAGTGTTACAACGCACAAGTTGATACGGAAGATACAAAGTACGTCTCCACGGCGACAGACACATATCTGCAGAGGACATTGTACGACCCAAATAATTCAGCTTTTTCCATTTTCTTTAATTCAACTGTCATTTGATTTGATTGTGAGAACACTTTCTTTACAGCGTCTTAAACAGATGTTGAACCAAATATTTGATTCCATGGATTACAATTATATATCCTCAATACAACAATAATCAGTATTGCAACTAAATATATATCATATCATAAAAACAATTAAGAGATATTTAAGCAGTTCTCTCGACCTGAAGTCCTCTTGAAGGGAGTTCCAAGCTGCAGGAGCAGCATAAAAGAGCCATTTACTGATTTTAAAATGAAAAAATGATTTTCCTTATTCAGTCTAAATACGCTTTAGTCTTGAGCTTGTCTCTTTTCAGTTCTAAAAGCTCAACTATAATATACATTAGGAAATGATCATATTTGGTTTATTGTAACTGAAATGAATATTAAATCAATCAAATCGATATCGAAGCGAATATTGTAATCATTTTCTAAATTGCGCAGCATTAATTGTGTGTGATGCATAAACAAGCCTTGATATTCTGTTCCTAAAACATTTATTTTATTCATAACGAAAAACGAGCGCCCTGTCAAATACTAAATACAGATGAAACAAACAAACACAGGATAAGCAAAGAAAATGCCAATAAAACATTGAATAAAACAAAATAAAAAAGTTAAATAATCAAGCAAAATTCCAACTAGAGCGTGAAAAGGAAAAGTCTTAAAGGATTGTGCATTTAAGTGTCGGTTTAAGCCTGGTTATAGCATTTTGTCATTTGATTTGTTTTCATCTTAAACTTTGTGTGGGACTAATACTGACCAAATGTATTGAAAATAAACTGTACAAGACTTTAATCTTTTCCAAATCAACCATGATCCATCAATTACATTCTGATTAGTGCCATTTTAGCACTTAATGTGTGTGATTCTTCAATTATTTACGTATTCAATGTATTAAATCTGATTTTTAATAGTGTTATGTCACGCAAAAGTAAGTAGTACTATGGCAAAAGAGCTGTCAGCTGAAATTATGTCTTTAGAGGCCAGTTTTGCACCATTATCTCCATTACTTTACAGTTTTTATGAGACATTTCATTCTGTTATTCTGCCAAAAGACGACACGATGCTTTTGTGTGAAATATGTGACACTTCGCTGCAACTTGGCACAATGTAAACAAAGGCATTCTGCGCTCCGATTGCGCGAATATCACCAGCACCATAACCCGATTGTTTTATTCGCCATTATACGCAGTTGCATTACAGTTTTAATCCCGTTTTAAGACGCGGAAAAGCCCTGTTACCTTCGCACTTGTTCGGCAGATGGACCCACTCGTCATCGCCTCCTGCAGCATCCTTCTTCTTCGCAGCTCCCAGCGCCAAAAACAGGGCCAGAGCCAGGAAATGTTCCGCTAAAATCATACTCACGGCTCGATCTAAGTCTACTCTACCTGAGAATTCGCACGTTATAGCGGTTTCATGGCGTTAAAAGGGCGCTGCGTGGTCGATACGAGTCGGTTTCACATCCTCAATAGAGCCACGGTTAAAGCTACACGATCCGCTGCACTTCCGCACTACGCCGGGGTTCTGACCAATTGGAGAGGGCAAACTTGCAGCGCTGGACCAATCGGAGGCCGGGGAGGGGCGAGGTGGGCGGAAGGAGCCGCTTAGCATAATTTCACGTCGTAACTGTCAATAATAATTAAAAAAAAAGAAAAAATTTAAACATTTTTTAAACTCTATATTAGTGTTTTCTGATGAGTTATTACCTGGTTAAAGAAAGGTTAATAAATAAAAATAAATAAATTATATAATAAAACTTGAACCCTAGTGAGTACAGGTCTGGTTATATTGCCGCGGAGCATAGGGGAATTCAAACTATTAGAATAAATAATAAATGATTAAAAGCATACAGCATAATGTCAATCAAGAGTTTTATAAGAGCTTTTCCATAAGAGTGTTTTTTTTAATAAGTTATCTGTTTTTTAATATTTACTTCTGTACCTACTTTGTGTTGCAACTCTGGAATTCCCCCATTGTGGGACAAATAAAGGCTTATCTTATCTTATCAGTAAGACACATTGCTAATGAGTTTCAATAAAAAGGTGAGCCTATTAAAAATATAAAACTATCCTGTCTAGGCCTATATTAAGCACCCATTTGTTGCTATATATGTACTTATTCATAGGTTAATTAGGCTAAATCATCAATGTAAGGTTTTATAAACTGAAAACACTCTGAAGAAACAGCTACAATATGTAACTTTCCCTTCGTGCCAACAGAGGGAGCTGTGTCCTCACGTAGAAACCATAGCAACAACCCAAATCCTGTGTTGTTTTTGTTGTTGCCCCACGTTTTATAGATGCACATAATTTACATTTTGTGGACAATAAAGTATTTTTTGGCCCTTTTATCCCTCTTGAATGTGCCACTCAAGCCTTCGAGCTTTTGTGTATTTATGTTTTTCTTCCAAAAGATGAAACATGAAACCAAATTCACTTTTTACCAGTCTTTTTATTACCAGGCTTTTGTGTGAACTATTCTCTGTTTCAAAAGCAGTGCAGTGGGCCGCTTCATTCACATGTACATGTTTAAACACTTACGTAAAAGCTGTTTTGTTTAAATTGCGAGTGTTTATCGTGTATAATGGACCTGTGCAACACTCTCTGCTTCTGAACAGCTGAAAGGTCCAGCGCTGCCACAGAGGTATAAAAGATATCACTGTTACGCGCACTTAGGCAAAAAGTACTTTGAAATGTGCTCTTTGTGTATGACTAGTAATGTACGCACAACACAAGCGCTGATGTAAAATGTGTCATATTATTTTATTTATTTATTTATCGTCCACAACGCTTTATTTGACAGCTGAAATACATGAGTTAAATTGTGTTTATCGATACAGCCCGGCCATTGGGCAAGAAACTTAGATGGGGCCCCTAATTAAAACAAATGTATATATATATGAAGGGGTATTTAAGACCAAAGGGCCCAGGAAACAGACGATAGACGACAATCAAAAGGTCAAACACGTTTCTTTTTGGGATTCTGATTAGCTGAAAGGTCCAGCGCAACGGTAAAGAAAGTGTTACAGCTCATGTTTGTTTTAATCCTGTATTTGTCATCGCTGTGGCTGGTGCTCTGTGTGGGCTGAGAGCTTTGATGGTTCTCTCAGTCCTCCTCCGACTCAGAGAGAGAGGGAGGGAGGGAGGGAGGGAGAGAGAGAGGCGAGAGAAGAAGAAGAGAGAGAGAGGGGGGAGGAGGGGAGGGAGAGAGAGCCAGGGAGAGAGAAGAAGAAGAGAGAGAGAGGGGGGGGAGGGGAGGGAGAGAGAGAGCCAGGGAGAGAAAAGAAGAAGAGAGAGAGGGAGGGAGGGAGGGAGGGAGAGAGAGAGGCGAGAGAAGAAGAAGAGAGAGAGAGGGGGGAGGAGGGGAGGGAGAGAGAGCCAGGGAGAGAGAAGAAGAAGAGAGAGAGAGGGGGGGGAGGGGAGGGAGAGAGAGAGCCAGGGAGAGAAAAGAAGAAGAGAGAGAGGGAGGGAGGGAGGGAGGGAGAGAGAGAGGCGAGAGAAGAAGAAGAGAGAGAGAGGGGGGAGGAGGGGAGGGAGAGAGAGCCAGGGAGAGAGAAGAAGAAGAGAGAGAGAGGGGGGGGAGGGAGAGAGAGAGCCAGGGAGAGAAAAGAAGAAGAGAGAGAGGGGGAAGGAGAGAGGGAGGAGAGAGAGAGAGAGAGAGAAGAGAGAGAGGGGGGGAGGAGGGGAGGGAGATAGGAGGATAGAGAGCGAGAGGAGAGGAGAGAGGGGGGAGGAGGGGAGGGAGAGAGAGAGGAGAGAGAAAGCCAGGGAGAGAGAAGAAGGAGAGAGAGAGGGGGGGGGGAGGGGAGGGAGAGAGAGAGCCAGGGAGAGAAAAGAAGAAGAGAGAGAGGGAGGGAGGGAGGGAGGGAGGGAGAGAGAGAGGCGAGAGAAGAAGAAGAGAGAGAGAGGGGGAGGAGGGGAGGGAGAGAGAGCCAGGGAGAGAGAAGAAGAAGAGAGAGAGAGGGGGGGGAGGGGAGGGAGAGAGAGAGCCAGGGAGAGAAAAGAAGAAGAGAGAGAGAGGGGGGAGGAGGGGAGGGAGAGAGAGCCAGGGAGAGAGAAGAAGAAGAGAGAGAGGGGGAAGGAGAGAGGGAGGAGAGAGAGAGAGAGAGAGAAGAGAGAGAGGGGGGGAGGAGGGGAGGGAGATAGGAGGATAGAGAGCGAGAGGAGAGGAGAGAGGGGGGAGGAGGGGAGGGAGAGAGAGAGGAGAGAGAAAGCCAGGGAGAGAGAAGAAGGAGAGAGAGAGAGGGGGGAGGGAGAGAGGGAGGATAGAGAGAGGAGAGAGAGCCAAGGAGAGAGAAGAGAGAGGGGGAGGTGGGGAGGGGGAGAGAGAGGAGAGGGAAGAAGAGTGAGAGAGCCAGGGAGAGAGAAAGAGAGCAAGAAAGAGGAGAGAGAAGGGGGTAGGAAGAGAGGGAGGAAGGGAGAGAGCTAGGGAGGGAGACAGACAGAGAGAGGGAGAAAGAGAAGGAATTAAAGAAAAAAGAGAGAGAGAAGGAGGAGGAGAGGTTTGTGAAGAGAGAGAAAGAGAAAGAGTGATGAGGTAGAGAGTGTGTTGGAAGGAGAGGGCGGGAGATGAGGGAGTGAGGGTGACGAGAGGGTGAGAGAGAAAGAGGGAGGATGAGGAGAGAGAGAGGGAGAGATCCAGCGCTTGCTCAAGCACCACTCACTGAAATCACACTGAACCTGAGAAAGGCTGTTCACTCGCCTCTGAAAGTGGCACGTTTGAAACAGAGAGACTCACACACCGAGTGACATCACGAGGTGGAACAGAGCGTTTCGAGCACAGGGAAGAAAGAGAGACAATATGTATAAAGTGCTACTCAAATGTGGGACTATTTACAACCGGCTGAAAGGAAAATGAAAGTGTAGTTGAGTTAAACAGACAGATAAAAGCACTTTACATTCAGTTTAACTTTTTTTTTTCGAGTGAACTACTTTTTATTTTGCGTCGAAAACTACCACGATGTCTATTCTAAGGTGATTTCCGGTGTGTTTTTGACGGAAACAGCGCTGCACCAGGGTAGAGAGCTCAAAAACGTGACTTTTGACGACAACACGTGTGTTTTATTGATGGGAAAGTGTGGTAGGAAATGGTGAAAAGGTGAAAAGAACGAACTGCAAATCCTGATTCCGAAGCAGCTGCGGCACAAGGACTGTATCTTGTGGATCAATGACGTTTGTCGAAGTCTAAGCGAGAGAATTAACCTGCAGAACGCTCAACTCTAGCCACTGAGCCATGAGACTGAGCTGTTACAAACCTTATGTTAAAGCGCCCCCTACAGGTCGGACGACTCATTGAACTGAAACGCAGTTCAGATAAATATATTTAGAATTTTGCGAAAAATTATAAAAATGTTATCACAGAATTGCAAATTTTTAGGTTTCACTTCCTGTTTGTAATTGAAGACATCACACTAGGAAATTACCCAGCAAACATTGGGCAAAAACTTTTATTTGACAAATATACGAGAGCGACTTTATTTTGTTGAATTAATGTTTAGAAAGTCAAACAAGTAGTTTATTTGTGTAAATTATGCTTACACTTTGAATGAATGATGTGGCGTTGTCCTGTCATTTTCCACAAATACCTGCTCGATTGGTGTAAAACTATGATTTATGTGTTCAACAGGTCTAAATACACCAAATAAAGTTGTTTTAGTGGACGAGGACAGGACAAACTTATCATTTGTTAAGTTTGCTCATCTGCTCATCCGAGGGGAAGGATAGAGACTGTTCTCTAGCTAAAAACTGCAGGAATTAATAAAAAAACATTGGGCACATATGAGGCATCAATAGCACTGTAAGAAGGTTAAACGCTCTGAAAAGTCGATTTTGCATGATATGGGACCTTTAAGCTAGGAATACCCTCGCCAGATATTCGAATAGATCCATGGTTACATCCCAGTGTTCAGCTCATGCGCATCGTCTTTGTGTGACTTTTCAACAGCGCCACCAAGGCACCTGGCATATGCATTACAACTTTATCAGGTACACACTTTTTAAAGTATATGTAAGCTCTAAATGCAGTTCCTTTTTGTACATCTCACTATTCATAAGTCCTTTCCTCATATGTATTGTGTTGGTTTGGAGGGAAAGTCACTATATGGGTAGATGTCTCTTGATTTATTAGCGAGACGTATTTATGGTGACATGTTTTGGCTGCTAATCGTCTTGGTGACATGTCATATATATCATGTCGCGTTGGTCACTGGACGGTCGCTCAAACTGACCGCGTCCAAGAAGGTCAATCACATGATAAGACTTACATACAGGTTACACTGGGCGAGCCTTCAGTATATATATTAAAAAAAACAAAAAACTGAATGCGAGAAACAGAAAGACGCAACAACGAATAAGAAAAGGAGAACTCAGTATGTGTTGTATCAGCTCAACCTCCCGGTCCAGGATGTGATTGATCTTTTTGCAGTGATCAACATACCAGGGGGTGTGTCCAGCTTGACCACGCCTCCGTATATAAGTAGAATGGTGTAGAGGTTAGAGCTTCGAGGAATGATGAGGCCAAGAAGTTGTCAAAGTAGGCCATTCCTGAGTTGGAAGAACGTCTCCCAAAAACTCACATCGTCGTGGCTCGATTTGATATTTTTGCCAAAACACGAGATGACGCTGCAGAATGTGACCCCAATTCCCGCCGCGCCGCGTCCTCAGATCTCCCCGCCTCCCCCCCCCAACGCCGCGGTTTCAGAAGAAGAAGAAGAAGACGGGGGGAGCTCGCTGGCGGCTGGTGTCAATTAAATCTTCAACTTCGGCGCTGGGCTAAAAATAGCTCGCCGCGCGCAGTTTCTCCGGGCGACGCGAGGAGAGGAATCTGGCGTTCGCGGTCTCGCTGACAAGGGGCGGGAATCGGAGCCATCGACGGCGTGCGAAAAAAGAGCGAGAACATGACTGGAATTTCAAGGTCAAATTCAAGTGGGTTTTGTGTTATGTAAGTTTCTTGGCAGGCGGAACATAGAAGCGATGAGAGCGTCAGACCGACCGGTGATTATACTAACCCATATATAAGGGAATATCTGAGGTAAAAGTACTTTGCTGGTCTTGTTTGGAAGGATTTTGACACACGTATATATGTATCTAGGTGATGCACAGCAAAAGGTTGAGTCAAAACTGCTAAAAATAATCTCGACTTGAATCATAAGAGTTGAAAATTTGCTGTTTTTTCGTAGCTAATGTAAAGTTTCACCAGTTACTCAGAAATATGGAAATGTTTGGAACAAGTCTGTCTTTTTTTTCTTAAATATTAGAATACCTGAAAAATATATTTTTTTTTTTTATTGAGCACTTTTAAGTGGCGCATTGTTTTATGTTTCCACCGTATTGTCGTTTGTGATTTTATCGTTTCACTAATAATGGCAATAAAACAGTGAAAGAAGTCAAACACATCAAAAACAACCCAGAGCACATGTTTTTTCTTCTAAGGATGCCTTTATTAAAGAGTTCACAGCGTGCGCTAACCGTTCGCTTATAGAAAAAGAACACAGTCGAGGCAAACATTCATCCCTGCGGAACACCCAAATCGAAAAAAGGAGTCGAGTAAAAACGGATATACTTTTATTTGATTATTTAAAGCTCAAAATCCCTTTAAACCAGAAGGGAACCTGAAGGATGCTGTGTGTGTGGAAGAGTGTGGGTTTCACCTATGGGCAGCCGATGGGACAACAACAAACGAGAACGCAAAAATATCGATCGATTTTTAGACACGTTTACACAATGAAAAATGAAACACGACACAACAAATAAACACATATTTGTCAGTTCGACGCATGTTTGTGATGCTATTCAAGTGACCATTAGTTGCACTAGATTTCAACGTTAGCAGCTACTGTTTTTAGCCTGATTATGAATGCAGGTGGAGTCCTTCCGCAAACAAATCATGAAATCAATGCTCTGATATAATATTACTTGATTTCCACAATACATTATTTGAATTGAATGGGTTTTAAGGTCCTGTTCATAAGCAACGGTTCAAAAGGTCTAATATTTAGTCATGAATAGCAGCTTTTTTAAATTACTTTCACAAGACGCTGCACATAGCAATTCCCATTAGAACCAATAAATATCCCGACTTGAAACTTGATGCGTCTTTTACGGGCCCCCAAGGAAAACAACGTCAATACATTTAATTTACTTCCAGCAAAACTCCCCATTCAACATAAGCACACTGTTACGTCCCATACACTGGATTTACTGGTTTACACGGCAACAACAGGTGTAATTTAGAAAGTATTCATGGTGTAGGTGTAGATAAGTGTGGCTGACATGATTCTGTTTCATCATTTGAACCTTTGTCATTTTGGAAAGCTTGTTTTATTCAGTGCGTTTCTATTAAAAACAGTTCAAACAGACGCCAGCTCCTCCTATTGGTCAGCCTCTGTCGTGTTCTGAGTGACTGACAAGTGGGTGTAACCAATCACATTAAAGTGCCTATAACAGGTTGGACCACTCATTTAACTCAAATGCAGTTAAGATAAATGTATACATATTTTTAAAGAATATAAAAATATATGCCAGAATAGCACATATTTTAGGCTTATAATTTTACTTCCTGGTTGTAACTGATGATGTCACTCGAGGAAATGAGCGAGCAGCCAATGGGCCAAAACTCGTCAAATTTAATTTGTCGAACACAAATACACGAGAGCACCTTTATTTTGAGTTTATGTTAGAGGGTCAAAAAGTTAGTTGTTTCTTTTATCTAAATTATGCACTAAGTGTCAGTTGTGTGATTTCACTTTCACTTCTTTCAATTTCCACAGATCTTTTTCAATTTTCTCCACAAATAGCAACTTGATTGGTGCAAAACTATCATTTATATTTACAACAGATATATTTACACCAAATGAAGTAAAAATGTATATATTAACAGATATTTACACCGAATGAAGTCAAAATTATAACATGAAAAAGCCTTGTCATAGGCACTTTAGTAGAAGATGTCTGTAGTTACAGTTTCAACACCGCAGGAACTGTGACCTACAGGCTTTAAGAAAACTATGATAGAAATGCAGATGTAGATTATTGGTCTTGGTTCCTATTTTACAGTTTTCAATGTATTTGTTTGAATCTAAAATGTATGTTATTACTAGTCAGAAATACTACAAAACAAGAAACAAACAACTACAGTAGGTGGCGGTAAATGCACTTTTTCAGGTGGCTGCCAACCGCCATTAAAAGTAACAGAAGAAGAAGAAGAAGAAGATGATGATGAAGAAGAAGAAGAAGAAATAGAAGAAGTAGTAGTAGTAGTAGTAGAAGAAGAAGAAGTAGAAGTAGTAGAAGAAGTAGAAGTAGTAGTAGAAGAAGAAGAAGTAGAAGAAGAAGAAGAAGAAGAAGAAGAAAAAACTCAAACCCTTATTTTATTCATAAGTAGGTTTGTCGCTAACGATTCTTTTAGTAGTCGACGAGATAAACGATGATATTGAATATACTTGGACGTTTTAGTTACTTTATCAACCAAATAAAAGGTGGCAGTTTGTTGATTGAAGGTTTATTGATAGAGATAGATATATTTATGAATAAAGCATAATACTTATTTAAAAGAAAGTGTGTTCTTTTTTGACATTTTGATATAATAAAGTCTTTGTCTTTGTATAAGTATATTTCCGTATGTGTTTTAGTCCGTACAGTCCGGCTCATCATAATGAACAAAATATGATTTCCAGTTCTTTACAGCGGATATTTTTTGAGCTCGTTCTAATTCTGCCGCAAAAATCGATGCCCGTGCGTTTGAATCGAGGCCTCACAGTGGCAGTCGAGTGTGGCGGGGGGTTAAAAAGCCCCCATGGGACGAGGAACTGCCAATACGCGCTCCGCATCAAGCCCTGACGGACGACAAACGCACGGCACTGCCCGGGCGCCAAGGCAGAGTCAGGGGCTAAATGCTATCGGAACAATCTGAGAGGTAATTGGTTGTTTTCAGGTTGTAGAATGTGGTGATGTCATACTCCCAGATGCCGGGGGGAGGAGCCAGATTTCCCTATCGATAACACCGTCGTACTTTGCCATGAAATATCTCAAATGTAAAATCACAAATGTTTCGCCGCATGATTTCTTCATTAACGTCGTGTCATAGCACGAAATTGCATTTTAACGATACTCATTGTAGTTGCCCTCGTCTGTACTGAATAACTTTGGCCTTTAGAACGTCGTGATGTCGTCTGAAACCCGGCAAGAGAGCGGCAAAATGAATCATAATTTAGATTTGAACGATCGCAATGAGTAAACTACAAACTGCCACGGCGACAATTATCCAACGCGACGGTTATGAAGCTTTTCTCGCCAAAAATCGCCAATAATGAGACAGTTTGACCTTTCACGTTTCACCGGGTCCAAACCTATCCAAAAGGTCTTAGGGTGCTGTTTGTCCACTTCAGTGATTCGATCGGGACTATAAGTTGCGTGAAACGTTTGGATTTGTTGCGGTTCACGTTCTCACCGCAGCTCAAACAGACTGCAACAAACGAAAATACCCCCGCTCGCCTGAGGTGGCGCTGCATCCCACAAAGGAAAGAAAACGTCGCAGAAATCAACAACAAACTAGGAACCACGCCCGCCTGTTGGCCTCATGGATCTATGTTTGCCTGGGTGTGTTTTATGTACATATTGAGACCAAGTTTATGTCTATTTTATTAGTAAATTCTTAATTCATTCATGTTTTATTTGATTTTATAGACTTTAATATTCTTCTTTTTCATTGTCTTATGTTGCACCTTTACGCCGAGTTTCTATGTTCCTATGTTTGCGATCTTGATGACAATGGCAATAAACCTTTTTCCGAGTCTGATTTCTGATTCTAACATAATATAGTGGTAGCTCAGTGTTAAAACGCATAATTTAGGTGTTTTTACAGCTTGCACGACGACATAAACGACAAACGATTGCCTATCATAGAGCGTCCAATAGCGCCGTTTGAACGCTGACAAAGTACTGAAAATGTCACCTATAAAAGGAAACTGCAACCCATGAATATTTATCTTGCCTGATGAATAATTTTGGTTGATTTCCCTCCGTCTGGATCGTAACATCGCTGATTTTGTACATTCTATGGGAAGTTTTTTTTGCCATCTGTGTCCCGGAGGTCTGACTGATTACGGGAGGCCGAGCCCGGAACCAGGTCGCCACGGAGACGGGAGAATGCCGGGTTGCCAGGGAGACAGGAGAACGCCGGGTCACCACGGTTACGGGTAACATTTTGAGACGGAATGATGCGAGGGACGAGATTAAAACGACGCCTAACACGAGATTGGTGAGAGGAAATTGGACTATAACTTGATCATTTAATACGTTTAATTGTCTTATTCAACTCGGAGCATTTAAGAACCTATTTAGTACAAACATAAAAGTGCTGTACTTACATTGGATACTTTTACTTTTACATTTGAGAGCTGGTCATTTTGAACTTGACTAAATAGTAGAAAGTATTTTTTCTTTCCTTCTCATTTTCAAGTGCATTCATGGGGATATGTTGTCTGAAGGTATCGAGGAAACAAATACATTTAATATAAACTAAAACATGACAATAACATCTTGGATTCAGCACAATCCTTTATCAAGAGCCCGACATTTGACACTTTCATTTAACTTGAGTCCAGCTCACTGTGTAACTGTTTAGCCCCCAAAATAGGCTTGAATAAAAGCATGTTTTATATTTTTGGATGTTTTTATCTCACTAAAATATATAAAAACACGTGTCCATCCTCCACCACTGATTATGATGATCTTTTATTCCTGTTAGACATCTTGACCATGGCTTTTCTCAAATTAAAATCATGCATGTGGCTTTTGAAATACCTGAAAATCTTAGCTGGCACAACAATAGTCTTCACCAAACACCACCAGAGGGCGCTAGAAAAGTAGTTTAAGCTATAAAACGATAGTGGCTAGAACAAGAAGTTGCCGATTGAGCAATAAAATGGTCAAAACGAGTCTCGTGAAGGTTTATAAACTAAAAAGCTTCATTGTTTACACTGTTACAAGATTATAATTTGATTAAAATCTCAATAAAATATTAACAGAATATATGTAGTTTAAATGGGACTGTTACTACATTAAAGGGCCTTGAATTGGGTTTCCGTGTGATGAGAAAAATTGGCACAGTTGCCGTGGCAATTGAAAACTTAATATTCGATCTTTTGAATGGTCCACAGTCGGGAAGACAATAAGCCTTAATCAAAATAATCTTCAGGCTCCAACAATATTTGGAAGAATTTCTCAGATTTTACAAAGGTGCAGTTTAGAGTTGGGCAATATTTCAAAATACACAATATAAAGTGATTATTTAATGCAAAATTAGAATCAAGTATGTAGTTTATTTTGAAAAATACAGCAAAAAAGGTGATTCTAAATAAATAAAAAAATAAAAAAGATAAAATAAATAAAATAAATAAAATAAATAAAATAAATAAAATAAATAAAATAAATAAAATAAATAAAATAAAATCCAATAAAATAAATAAAATAAATAAAATAAATAAAATAAATAAAATAAATAAAATAAATAAAACAAAATCCAATAAAATCCAATAAAATCCAATAAAATCCAATAAATACATCAAATTAAATCAAATGAAATGCATAAAATACATTGAACAAATAAATAAATAAATACAATGTTTATGGTGATGTATGTGCATTTTTGTGGGTCATTTTACTGCAATTTAATTTGTCTGAGAGTCAAATCTCAACATTAGAGACCTTTTTGTTGCATTGAACATAATATAGTACAAATATTGTTATCAGGATTCAATATTGCCCACCCACCTATTAAAAAATTGAATTAAAAACCTTGCTAAATGATAGAAAAAGCCCGTTCCAGAGCGTCCCAGCAGCTGCCCACCTCGTCACATTGTGCAGTGTGTGGTGTGTGTTGTAAGCAAAGTCGTCTTGATCAAACATGCATATTAATAACTCTACTTCATCTTGGTATTATAATAACCAGAGTATATTCAACAGCCTCAGCTTATGCCCGCCGCCTGTTCCCAAGTACAAAAATAAATGCTAAAAAATGATGAAACTACAGTGAAATTTTCTTTTGAAATGAACGTCCCAGATTGAGAAAAAGGCAACTTCACTTCACCATAAACAAACATCTTCGCTAACATGGCTCCCCACAGACGATGTTCTACAGGAGTTCTACATGAATTGATGCGTTTGAACGTGTTTCTTATATAGTTTTAGAGGTTACTTTTGACCAGGACCAATGTACACATTTTTATTATAAAATTAAAGCTTTTTCGGCTTGGTTTTGCATGTAGATTATCTTAAAATAAAGCAAGCGTATGTATATATGATGTACAAAAGAACGTCAAAATCACTGCAATATTGAAATATCACCATATAAAATCAATAAATGATGCAAGATCTCCATTTGCTGATGCACTGTGAGGCCAATAGACTGAAGCTAAAACAATGGCTGCTGTGAAGAGTGATTAAATGATCATATTTAGTCTGATAAAGGTGTATTTACGGACGTAAAGCTGTGGTACCCGCATTTCAAACAGCAAAGGGGAAGTATGGAATGTATTTAAAACTATCTAACATAGTATCTAGCTCTCACGATCCCTTTTGTACGTTCTTAATATTCATATGCGTTCATGTCACACGGTTCAGTAAAAGTGGGGTGGACCACCAAAGCTCAGTCAATCAGAAAACTGCTTATAACTCTTACTTTCAAGCTTGTATAAATGGATAAACGACTGTATTATTAGTCGAACTCTAAGCATGTTTTAAAAGCAGAATTTAAAGGTATTCATGATTAAACTGTTTATTGATTAATCCCCACCCTGGGCTGAGTTGATCAATAAATACACTTCATGAAATATATACGTTTGTGTTTGGTTCAGAACGCCACTTTAACCAGGCAAAGCGCTAACATCTCCACGGAGACAAGAAGAACGAAATACATGAAACGTTCAATGACATCAGCTGCTGGTTGACAGTTAATTGACATTTTTTGGGGGGATAAAGCAACCAAATGAACCGACAAAATGAGTTGTTACAATAGAATTATAGCCCGGATGATACAAAATACAAGACTTTTAAACACGAATGGATGAAACGTCTGAAGGGAGCCATTGACAGTAATTAATTCCCATTCACGTCTTCCCTCGCACTCATTTACTAAACAGGTTCCAGTTTAAAGTGTATTATTGAGGAAGAGCCGAACGAGAAGCCGGAAATATCAGAGGCAACTCAAATAGAAGCAAACACAGTTGTATTTAAATAGAAAAAACAAAACAAAAATATTATTGTGTCGATATAAGTCTCTTATTATTATTATTATTAGTACGATTATTACTGTTATCAGGAGAGAAGAAGTTCCTTGGCCCTTTTGTGGTGCAGAGAGAGAGGCTGCAGTGGATCCATGCTCTTCATCCAGTTCCATTTATGCTCTTTTTCCCCCCCGTAAGCAAGCGATTTCAGAACCAAAATCATTCCGTTTCCAGGTAAAATTAGGATCAGAGTCAACGTATTTCCAATAGATGCAAATCCCGTGAGGTTTAAAGGGTGAACAAAGCAACCGTGGCTTCCAAAAATCCACTCGATCGGGTCAAAAATCTCCCCCCCAAAAAGGTAAAGCGTCACGCGAGTTTCCCCCGTGCGTCGTTTGTGTTTCCGATGCGCGGCGATGCTAACGTTTGACGGAAGGCAGTTGGATGTCACCGCGCTCGAGCTCTGTGTGTGTGTGTGTGTTTACGCTAACGTTCCCCGTAGCGTTTAAACTCATTTCCATACGCAATCCTGGAGCTGACGATTGACCCCCAATGTCGGGCTGTTGTTTGAACGAAAGTGCATTTTAAATAAAGCTAGGTATGCAAGACGGCGAGCAGAAACGAGCCTGTTCCAGTGGTCGAACCATCAATCTCGGACCACTTTAACTCTGGCATGCATAGCTTTTGTGAAATAAGATAAGGTGCGACTAATTTTTGGTTTCGCTTTAGTAACGAGGACGGGGATAAAAGGTGCAATTCAAGAAAGGCAAAAACATGATTAGGTTTCAAATTGTCAACTATATTTATCGTAATTATCGTACCACGGAGGGTCCAATGCCTGCGCGTCTCCGTGGAGGTTTAAACGCTTTCCCTGGAATGTTTCCACAGAATTGCATTAAACTTCTCTATCTCCACGGTGACGAGCTGGTAACCCCATCGTCCCAGGGCTACACTCGCGTCCAGCAAGACACAGCCAACGCCGCCACACACTCGTAATCAATACAATCTAAATCTTATCTCAATTATACGTAAAGATAAGGCCGATCTCAGCAACGTTTTAACATCTTTTTATGTAAAATACTTTGGGTTTTGGCTGGCGTTTGATACACAGCTTTATAACTGCTGCTAACGTGCGCTAGCTTTGTTTTGCCGAACACGCCGGCTCGACGTGCGGCAGCTCGATTATAGACAATTTAACGCAATCGCAATCATTTTAGTCAGAATTGTAATCATGATTATTCAAACAGTGACTAATTTACTGTCCATTCTGTCTCCATAGCATAAAAGAGAAGAGAAGAATTGTCACCTCTCTATTTCGCATTTTACGTCATCGTCGGGCGTAGTCGTCGTAATCGAAATGCTAATATTTGCGCAGCCCTAGCTCCGCATAATACATATCATCACTGGAATTACGGCGATGTATCACGAGATCACGGCGGCGTTCGTTGCTGCTGCTGCTTTTTGTTGCCGTCTTGTTTGAGTCTCTCGTCCAATCGTGTCGCGGTAGTGTGTAGCCCCAACGTAGCTAATGCCAACCTGCACCAGAACTCTTTGCGAGGGCTACTTGGAACCCCTTAAACGGGACCAATGGAAACAAGGCTAGAGTGCAGCTTTAACAATACATTTTACTTTGCTCTGCTCTGGCCTCAGTGTCGTGACATGCTAAATAATCCGCTTTATCCGCGAATTGAACTCAGAATGACAGGTGCATTCTGAGGATAGTGAGAAGAACCAGCGTCAAGCAACTAAATGATCACTTTATTCTGGACGTGGTGCAAATGAGGGAGCAATTTTCAAGAATGGCAAATTTGAAGAAAATGGACGTCAACTTTACAATTTGTTGGCTTTAAAGTGCTCGCATCATCTTAGAAGTCCCTTTCTAAAACTATTGGGCTAACTATGCTAGGTACTACATACAGTCATGCCAAATACTTCTAAGAATGCTAGAGTATATATCATATTGTCATGCGATTTCGTGATGGCGGCTACGAGGCAATAGTACCTATCTCTATTGTTTGCTAATGCTAAACATTAGTCGTTTTTGAATACTAGTCAGTTTGAACTCTACGGCAATGAGGTGAAGATGGTTTCAGGACTACAAAAATAAATAGATACTGTTTTGCTAAATGCGCTTGTGATAAATATTGATCTAGAATAACATGCTGGTGAAGTTGTCCAGATGACATCAAACTGCCTTCATAGAGAAGCCGCTAAAAATCCAAAAGCGGCCATCTTCCCGCGTTTACACCTGGCTCCTCCCACCTCTCTCTCTGTCTCTCTCTCCTTTGTTTTCGAAACAAACAAAACAGAAAAACAATAACAGTCACGTGACCGAGCCCGTCCTATAGTTGCGTCGTCACAGATTCCTCTATGACCTCGCAGCTGTCCTCGATGACATCATCACAAGGCCCCACCCACCCTCCCATTAGCATACCCCGCCCGCCTCCCGACGTTTGCGCCGCCCCGGACACCCTGCCCACCCTTTCGATCCCGCCCACGCCTCCGCCGCCGTGGAAAACGTCCTCGCTCGAATCCAAGAGCCGCGAGCTGGACTCTGAAATGTTGGAAGCGCAGTGCAGTGATTGGCAGGGGCAGGGCGGGGGGCGGGGCAAAGTGGCGAGCAGCAAATCGCGTCCGTTCGTCCGGCGCGCGGGAGAAAACGCCGGGCCGATACTGTCCGCGGACCTACCGACCTCGTGCAGGTGCGGCTCGCTCCGTGTCACGTGCCCGAAATCGGCGTGTCCGTGGCTGCCCAGCGGTCTTAGCAGGCCGTCGGAGATCGTGAAACTCGGCGACGTTTGCAGGGGTAACGGAACGGGCGGGGCTTTGCGCTTGGATTGGGAGAACAGGTAGGACAGGCGCTTGAAGGAGTCTGTTTTGCCGCTCGTCGTCGACATCTGTTGCAGGCGGCTTCTCGCTCGCGCCAGGGACGACGTGAAGGAGGTCGACGCTAGCATGGTAGCGGAAGTGGCGGTCAACATGCTCGTTTTCAACCCGTTGCTTTTTGGTTTTCCGTCTTCGTCCTCCTCTTCCAAACCCCATTCCGGGCCCTCGTCCTGCCCGCCCGCCGATTCCGACGACGGCATCCCAGATATCGATCGGACCAAAGCAGAGACGCCCAAAGTCGAGCCTGCTCCGGAGTCTTCTTCCAGCGGGACCATGAAGCTAACACCCTTGGATGATTTTTGGGATCTTTCCCCCGTTCCTCCTCCTCCTCCTCCTCCTCCTCCTCCTCCTCCTCCGCCGCCGTCGCCTGATTCGCTGTCGTCTTCCGAAGCCGTGTTCCCGTCGTCTCTCGTGGTTTCGCTGGAGGAGTAATTCCGTCGCGGAGGTCGTCGGTTCCCCAGAAGATCCAAGACTTCGTAGCGGAAACTCGAGATATCCTGCTTCAGCTCCTTCAAGAAAAATATGACGAAAACGTGAGAATTTCGCGTGCAACAAAAACACACAGTTCTTATTTGTTTGAACGTGTAATTAAGTCTCTATTTTAGATAAGTAAAAAGCTCAAATTTGTCTTTTTAGTGGCGCTGCAAGATCTATTACAATCAAATCAAAATCGCAATTGGAATGGACACAACAATAGGTACTATAATTCCCTCCACGAACAACAAAATACCTTGTACCTTGTAAAACAAACTGTTGTTTTATAATTTCAGGTCTTTTTGTAAATTTTCATGGAAGCGTTTAATCATACATAAATCCCAAATCCATCGCATTTCTTGACAGAATTTGACATTTTGCCCAAATCCCGCCGCCTTCGCGTCTAAGTAACTGTAAAACCGGACAGACCTTTTACCCGTAGCGGTGTGACGCTCTTTGGCCCCGATTGCCTTCCTATTCCCTCCGTTGCCGTGGCGGTGACATGTTATCTCGGCGAACTCATCTCTCGCAGGTCGACAGCACATTGCATGACATCGTGCGGTAACGTGAGACAATGATTGCACACTGCGTTACCTCGACACTCGCTAACGCCCTTTGCCAATATCAATTCATATCCAGTATGTTGCGTGAGACGTTCCCTGCTCTTCTGGCTCTAATTCACATGCTTTTTTGGTATTATGTTCTATTTATTTATCCTTTTCTAGTAATTGTTTCATTTAGAGACAATTCGATCAACGATTTTTATCCTCTTTTGGGTTGATCAACCTTTTAGTCTTATTTTAGACCTGGTTCAGTCTCTTTTCAGACCACGTTTAGCCCTAATTTAGGTCGACATAGTTTTTTAAGGTTTAAATCTGGTCGTACTCGGGAAGCTAACTATTATCTTAGGTGGTAAAAGTCAGAGAACCGTTGACTTTAAAGCATTTATTTATCCTTTTCTAGTAATTGTTTCATTTAGAGACAATTCGATCAACGATTTTTATCCTCTTTTGGGTTAATCGACCTTTTAGTCTTATTTTAGACCTGGTTAAGTCTCTTTTCTGACCAAGTTTAGCCCTAATTTAGGTCAACATCTTTTTTTAGCGTTTAAATCTGGTCGTACTCAGGTTGTACCATTATCTTAGGTGGTACTTGGTGTTAAAAGTCGTAGAACCATCGACTTCAAAGCATTTAAATCCATCTGTCGTCCCTTTTGTTGATATAACGGCACATTCGGCGCTCAAATGTCCAAATGTTTCTCTCTCTCCTGGGACGCCGACTCCAGCTGATGTTGGTTTAACACCTTTTTGTTCCGTCCTAAATCTCCTCTCACACACACACAAATACACTGAAAAGTACACGCCGACGAGCAAGGGGTGTTTTATTTTTATTTTTTCACACCCAGAGGAAATATTCCACTTCAGAAGCAGCACATCCGAGCTCCAGCGGCTCCATCAGACCAGAGACCATTATTTAGAGTGGAGGATTTGCGAGGAAAAGGAGAGCGTAAAAATGACACTAGGATGTTTTCAGAGGCATAAAATTGAACAAATATAAAGCTCTACAATACGGCTTTTCATGTAAGGCAAAGGAAATATGCTTAATAAAACGGAACGTACACTTTTTGATCCTGATGTTGTCGTTTTGTCCGGATAAAGAGGAAATAAAAACGACTACAGTTTGCAGAAAGTGCGCTGATATGGGAACAAAGCAATCTAAAAGTGATGTGTCCATCCCGGAGACACCTGTCATGCTGCAATGTCAAATAAATATGGGAAGGAGTGTCTGGAATGCCTGCGGATGTGGTAAATTTGGATTTGGCTAGGTGTTTTTTATTTTTATTTTGTTCATTTTATTGTGTTTCTGTAATTTCCTTGTGATTTTAATGCATTTTTCCTGCTCTGTGAAGCACTTTGAATTGCCTTGTGTATGAAATGTGCTCTACAAATAAACTTTCCTTGCCTATAGAGTGTGAAAATGTGATGATACTGCGTTCTTCTTCATGACATCGCAGTTTATTCCGGTTGCTCGATGATATTAAGCAACAAAAGGGATCCCACCTTGAAGTTCTCCTCCGTCAGCCCCTCGTCCGTTTTGGCGCTCCGGATCATGGCCGCCACGTACCGCTTCACCAGGCTGCGGATCACTTCCTGTTTGGAGACAGTTTGCGACGGTTACGGGTTTATCACAGATGATTGAGTGAGAATGAAAGTTAGCTCGATTTGAGGATAAGCTCTTTCTCTCTTTTTCACTCTTCCTCTCTTTTTCACTCTCTCTCTTTTTCACTCTTTCTTTCTTTTTATATATATTTTTTAACCGTATGTTGTAAAACACTTTTAAGACGTACAACTACAGTAGGTGGTGGTGATGTAACACTTTATGGATACAAGAAGAAAAAGAAGAAGAAGTAGTAGAAGTAGTAGAAGAAGAAGAAGAAGTAGAAGTAGTCAAAGTAGAAGAAGTAGTAGTAGTAGTAGTAGAAGAATAAGAAGTAGAAGTAGTAGAAGTAGTAGTAGAAGTAGTAGAAGTAGAAGTAGTAGAAGTAGTAGTAGAAGAATAAGAAGTAGAAGTAGTAGAAGTAGAAGAAGTAGTAGAAGAAGTAGAAGTAGAAGTAGTAGTAGAAGAAGTAGAAGTAGTAGAAGTAGAAGTAGTAGTAGTAGAAGAAGTAGAAGTAGTAGAAGTAGAAGTAGTAGAAGTAGAAGAAGTAGAAGTAGTAGTAGAAGAAGTAGAAGTAGTAGAAGTAGTAGAAGAAAGAAGAAGAAGAAGAAGAAGAAGAAGAAGAAGGAGAAGAAAAAGAAGAAGAAGAAGAAGAAGAAGAAGAAGAAGAAGAAGAAGAAGAAGAAGAAGAAGAAGAAGAAGAAGAAGAAGAAGAAGGAGAAGAAGCTCGATTCGAATGGCATTAGTTTTACCTCGAAATAATTTGAATTCACCACCAACCATTCTCAAAGCCAGTTATAGTTTAAAAAAATATATATAATTAAAAAGTAAGAACACAAAAAAACTGCAGGGAAAGATGTGACCTCAAAAGTCTGACCGTACTCTGTTCCTCGAATTTGTGACCGGCTTTACAGAACTGAACTTTCTAAAAGACAAAATAAAATATAAAAATACATCAAATATGACAAAAACAGCCAGATTAAAAAGTTATTCACATTTACTTCTTATTTTTTTTTACTATATATTGAACAAAAACAACTTAATTTTGCTTCTAAAATGGTCACGATGATTCTTTTTTGGTTCTTTCAATTATATTGTGACCTGAATAATCACGAATATCGATCAACCTCATCATCTTGACACCCGCAGTCTTGCATTAATACTACGTTTGACATTTCATTCTCTCACGCGGACTTCAGCGACGGCGAAACAAGCGCGGATGTCTGTTTTTCTACAAAATGCCCGTCTCCCTGCGGCGGTTTCCATGGCAGAAGCAGCCGTGACCCGCGATGCTTTGCGAGGGTTAGCTGGATTTCAGGGACATTTGGTGCTGGCGAGATGCTGCCTTTTTTCCCTCCCACTCCACACCTGCGCGCGAGCCAGGCTGCCGCCGCTCTGCCAAGGCGTCGCTGCGCCGCGCCGCTAACAACGCTAACCGCCGCTAACAGCCGCTGACGACGCTGCATCGCCAAAGCGCGGACGCAGCCGGGCCAAATCGAAAACACGGAGATGGACGCGAGCGAAGGGCGGCCAATAATATCCGAGAAACTAAAGTGAAGATGCAAATGTGGATGGATTTGAAATACACTCTCCCACTCGTTTCATTGCTCCACAACAGACCAATTACTGTATTTTCCGGACTATAAGTTGCACCTTTTTTCATAGTTTTGGCCGGGGTGCGACTTATACTCATATACTTATACTCCGGAGTGACTTATATATGATATTATTTGTTATTTTCACACTTGTAACAGCATTTCATACTCCAGTGCGACTTATATATGTTTTTTTCTTCTTTATTATGCATTTTTTGGCTGGTGCGACTTATACACCGGTGCGACTTATAGTCCGGAAAATACGGTAAATCCCTTTTTTTCCTGGTAGCTTTGCGCAACTGGTGGTTAGTTTATGTGTCGTTCGAAGCGCGCGCCGTTGTTGTGTCTACGAGCAAGGCGCTTCCGTCCGAACAAATAAATGCTTTCACAGGACTAAATTCGGATGTGTAAAGAAGCAGGCAGAGAAAAGAAAAAAGAAGATCACAAATAAGGTTGTCGACGCCCACCATACAATACTATAGGTTTAGATAATAACGTGAATGTTGTTTTGAAGATATGCAAAATTGAACAAAACGTTTTCAATTTATATAACAAAATTGCTGCAAAACGAACTGAATAAAGCAAAAAATAAGGTGTAGTAAGGTATAAGGTGTTATCTCTCCACTTTTTATTTTTTATTTTACATATATTCCACATTTGTTTGATTATTAAATCTCAACTGAGCCGGTTTGTTTCTTCATTGATCCGACCTTTGTCCCCTGGCGTTCTCCATTGAGGCCGATGCGTTTGGTGCAATAATGTGCAATGTTCAAGGCTGAGCAAGAACATCTCCGTGGAGAAAAGAAGGCGGATCCTCCACTAGAAAAGTTACACAATGCGCCTTTAAAGAGTCTCATGGTTTCAAACGTCTGTTACTTCTTAGACCACGTTGCCGGAGCTAAAACCGATCATAACTGTAACATTTGGCAGATTTTTTACACTGATTTTTTTCGCTTTTGCATTAATCAACTACTTTAAAGGACACATATTACGCAAAATGTACTTTGTTTGACCTTCGAAAAATGTTCTAAACACCTCTCTCTACATTGTTTGCCGATCGAAAACAAGCCTGCCGTTTTATTTATCTTCATTCACACTTGTTTGATGGCTCCTGTTTCGTGTGTCCTCTCCCTTTGAGCCTCTGACAAACATTTGATTTCAGTTTTGTGAAGATCATCGCCCGGACTCGTTTCCGCCATCGAATCGCTTTCATCACAGCTGTGCGCTTACATTAACTTGTCAGGGTCAAGCTAGCTTTTGTTTATTCCCCACAAATCCATGGAAAGTCATGCGCCGTTCTCAATGTATAAATCATGTCAAGTTCAAAAACCAAATAAACACACTCACGAGCAGGTTTAAAGGCAAAAAACAGTACAAAAGGACACATACGTCATAAGGCGCTGGTACAGCTGGCAGCCCGGTGTAAACGCTCTCTCTTCTTTCTCACACTTATTGTGCTTTATCTCCTATATTTTGTAAATATAGTTAGTATATTTTTTCTATTTTACTGTACGATAGGGACACGCGCTGGAATATTTTTTTAATTCAACTGTTTTTGACTTTTTTCGGCTGGATTTGAGCGTTTTTCGTTGCGTTCGTTGTGTTGTTGTGACGTGAGCTAGCTCCGAGCGAGCCCACTAGCCCCCCCCCGCGCCCTCCGGCCGCGCTAAAGTCCGGCGTGTCGTCGGTACACGTTTATATACACGTTTATATGAAAGAGGAACTTCACGAACCATCGGGGCACGCACTGGAATCGCTTTAAATTAACTTGTTTTGACTTTATTCGGCTGGATTGAGTGTTTTCGTCGTGTCGTGGCGATGTGTCTTGGCTCTGAGCCCCCCGGTCCCGGCCCCGCCCCCCGGCCGGTGCCGTACCGCGTTTCCACAAAGGAGGAACTCATGAAACTGCGGAGAACAGTCGTCTTACCCGGAGATCGTCACGTTATCCCGTCGCAATACTGACCTAACCTAATACTGATGTGCAATTCTGTCGTATGTGCAATTACTGTGAAATTCATGTGCAATCCATGTGCTGTCGTGACACATATTCATGTGCAATTACTGTCGGGATCACATGCAATGGTATTTATGTATTTATTTGTCTATGGGAGTTTTTATTTATTTGTAGGAGATCTTCTACTGAAAGTGTTTTTCAGACTTCCTATAAGTGATCTGTTCTTCTGGATCTACCTCTGTATCTACCTGCGTTGCACCAATGAAATTTCCCCATGTGGGACAATAAAGGAATATCTTATCTTATCTTATCTTACATAATACTTGTCCTTTAAGTCATTTTGAACTCACCTGATAATGCTGGTTTTGGATCAAGCTGTCGGCGTGTCTCTCCTGCGAAAAAACAAACGCACAGTCACACCTCATAAATTACTTCGACGGGGTGAATTTGATAAACCCCGTGACGTTAAAGCATCGATCGCGGCTCCAAGAACTTGTGACGAAAGCGCCGATACCGCTCCGTTTCCAAATCGGATTATCGCTTGACATTCTGCTCTCAAAAAGTTCATATCTGGGTGCGTTTTTCACACTCATCTCCGCCGCTTTATCTCATTTTGTTTGGAGCTAAATCACTGCCAAGATGTTCTTCTCTGTCGCTTCCAAACTGACAAATAATATTACACGAGAAATATCGAAGTCAGATGAAGGATAAAAAGAGTATTAACCAACGCAAATGGCAGGACAGTTTGACATGTGACTAACAATGACTATTATCTAAGTCACAGAAGAAATCACGATTATTAGACTGATTCATGCACTTTATTGAACTGTTTTTAATGATTATCATCACGCATTCTTTGTAACTGATTGTAGCAATAAGCCACGATTCACATTCGATTCGTTGCACAGTTCAACTTCTCCGCAAGAAGCTATTGTTTTAGCCTCGTTTTGAAGGTGGCATGTCCTTTTGCCTTTCCTTTAACGTGTTTCTAAATGATTTGAATCACAATTGTTTGCTCAGAGAGAAGATAAACTTGCACGTGCAAAAAGAAGGTTTAAAAGATAACGGTCATACACTCGATTACACGTTCTTTGTAATTGACTAGAGCAATAATCATAATCGTAATTGAAATTGTGTTATTTGAAAGAAAGTGGACAAAATCTGACTGTTATTTTGAATCTTGTGTGCCTTAAGCTCTCTTACCTTTGGATGCCTTATTTTTCTTTAAATCTAATTTTAAACTTTATCCAATTTGTTAGGGTTTAAAAATAAAATGAATAAAATGAATAAAATGAATAAAATGAATAAAATGAAATAAATAAAATAAATAAAATAAATAAAATAAATAAAATAAATAAAATAATTTAGTAAATGAAATGAAATAAATGAAATAAATGTGATGACGTAATTGCACAGCCCTACAACATATGTAAGAAAACAAGGTGCAAAATATAAAAGCCAACGTTGTTAAGTTGTACTTTTATCACTGTAGAAAAATGTGTCCTCTGCCTTTTATTTCACACATTCTTTATAGCTGCTGGGACAACCTTCTGTGCAGCAACAGAGATCCAGATCTTGGGCTCAACTCGTTCAGGACCTTAGCCGGAGGATCTGTTGTGAATGTTTTGGGTTGTGCATGGAGGAAACCCACCCAGACACGAGGAGAAACGTTCAAATTCTGGGACAAGAAGCCCCCACGTCACCTGGTGTTTGAACCTGAAAGCTTCACGTTACAAGTTCTACCCGCTCAGCCGCAAAAACGCCTGAATAATGCAGAGGAATAGGTCATTTAAAGATGAGGCAGATCTGGTGCTTGTTTGTCTGTGTTCTGCAGTGGTCCCTGTGTGGCCTGTCTGTTATTCTTATGTAACGCATGGAGCAGATGCAGATGACTTGTCTGCTTAAATCTGCTCTTCCTTTCACAGCTGAGGCCCATATTTAGGTCTGGAAATCGCACGATACCTGAGAGTGCGGGAAAAAGACAAAAGATAAGGCCGCAAGGTAAATCGCAATCAGATTTAAGTGGAATCGCGGTGGCATATCAGGCATAAAAGTTGTGGCTGCTATAGTTGTATATAGATTCTTGTATTGTGTTAGCGGTTCATTTTTCAATCTTTACACCGACGTTACTGCTTCTTGAATAAAAAGAAGAAAAGAAATGCAAATCTTCACACAAAAATTGCATTAAGAACCATTTCCCGCCACCGTGTACGTCTGATCAATACGCCAGCACTCTGCCATAATCAATACTTGCTTTTATGTTATTTTTCATCAGGATCGCATGAGATAAGAGGACTTTTAGTTGTCCCGCTGGAGAAAAGATATATGCAATGAAAAATCAAGATGGAAAGCGGTTTCAAAGGAAAACATGGCAAATCACTCAGGTAACCATCATTTCCTTTGTTTTGGCCCGTAGGCTTCATTTGACGGGACAGTTTAGCCTGGATGGAGGATGAGACTGGGAAATGACATGCAGCGAACTTGTCGAGAGCCAGATTTGAACCCACGATGCTTCGTTCTGAGCCAGACTTAAAATTGTTCCAACTTATTCATTGTTCATTGTTTTATGTTGCACCAAATCACAAAGACAAGTTCCTATGTTTGTGAATCCTGTTCATTGACAACGGCAATAAACCTTTTCTGATTCTGACCCCAACGGGAGGCGTAGGCGCTACCCACTCGAACGCGAGCGGCGCCGGGTCACCCTCTCAGACTGACAGGTGGAGCAGCCAATCGGGAAGTGGCGCGTATCAAAACAAGCGTGGCTGCTTGGAAAACGCCGAATGCTTCTGCCGAATTGTCATTGACCGATGAGCTCCTCCGTTTCACACGTGCCGCTGAAATGAACGAATCCGATTGTACGGTTCTGCTTGAGTCGAGACGTGACGGACTGTACATGTCTTATTAACTTGTACTACACCCAATACTATAACGTGTACTACGACCTACAGCGTACTAGGTTTGCACAATTAATCGATCCATCAAGATTCAGTAACTTGTAATTCTCAACAATCAGCATTTTAGAGGAAGAAATGTTAAAAAAATGTTGTGCTGTAATTAAATGTCTGTGTTGTTTAGACGAAGAAATTTAACTATTTTTTTGTGTTTTTGTGTGATAATTAAACACCTGGGTTGTTTAGACAAAGAAATGTAACTATTTCTTATGTTTTTTTGCTGTATTTAAACGTCTGTGTTGTTTAGGCGAAGAAATGTAAAATTGTTTTTGTGTTTTTGTGCTGAATTTAAACGTCTGTGGTGTTTAGACGAAGAAATTTAACTATTTTTGGGTGTTTTTGTGTGATAATTAAACACCTGTGTTGTTTGTGTCGAAGGAAATTCAAATTGAAAACCATTTGTATTTGTCATGCGTGTCAATGTCAATATTCAGGATCAGTACGAGGAAAACGATCTCGCTGCATGTTTCCCCCTCGCGGTCCTGCCCGCTCCGTCCCGTGCAGATAAACCCTCCTCGTGTCACAGTCGACATGTAAACGCCGCGGTTGGACTTGAGGGACCGGTTTGGCAGAGACCAGCAGATGTCGTTTAGCCTCCAGCTGAGTGGATTCCGGTCCCAGCCGTGACACGGACCCAAACGGACTCCTCTGTTTGTAACGTTTTCGCGGGGAATGACTGGACTGGCAAATGGGTTGTTAAGTTTCGAATGGGAAAGATGTTTAATTTGAGCACAAAAATGGTGAATCACGAGTCAGTTTCGGTGGTCGTAATGAGCGAATCACAAATGCTGCAATCATTCAAATCTATTTTTTAACTAAATGTCCTGTTTCCTTGGGGTTGATTGTGCCTTGTTTAGACTTCTATGACCACCTCGACCTGGACGTTTTTAGACAATAAATCCTGTCATCAGAGAATACCAAAGCAAGACCAGAAAACGTTCTATCCGAGTGTTTTATTCGTAGTTCACATGTATTTTATCGTTATATTTTGTATGGATTCATGCAAACGAGCGTCACATGTCAATAAAAGAGACATATTGTGTGTATGGGAAGTGATATGAGTTTCCTCTTTGTGCTTTGCCTATTACTGCAAGGCAAAATTGTTCACTGATGTTGCCCAAAAGGTGTCGGTTTTTGCCAATTAACGTCCCAGAAATATTGGGGCTTTTGAGCATCTTTTCCACTTCAAATGGTCTTGTAACTGGCAAAAACCTTCATCAAAGTGTGCGCTCAAAGCTTAAAATTAAATACAAATCTAACAAATAGCGGGTGCAGCGCCATAACTATGCACAGTGAATGTTTCAGACACTTGCAGGACATATTTCTGCTGTATTAATTAGTGTCCATTATGTTTAGCCTGAATGCGAATTGCCCATTGGCTAGCATTTTAAGCATAACTGACTACAACAAAGCAATTTTTTTTTTTTTTTTTAATGCAGCTGCAATTTTGTAAGCTTAGTTGTATGAATGTCGGCACCGCATCTGACACTAAAGACTGCTCTGATATTTGAGTAGTTTATGCAGATTTCCTTTGGCATTTACATTTGTTTACATTAGGACTAGAACCAAGATGGCTGCCGGTGACGTACAGATCAAGTGTCTGTATTGTTACTAACTTATGATGTCCGTTCCTTCAAAGCGTTTCAGAATTGGCATGTAACGTCGTCTCCTGCCAAGATAATATTCAATGCATCTAATCTGAGAGGAGAAGCTCAAGTGTATCGCGCTCGTGTTCGATGTGAGGGAAAGATGGAGCACGAGGATGAAGGACGATCAGTGCAGCGTGTGCGTCGTGTGGTCGCTAAACTGGACAGTTACAGTGAAGAGGGAGTTGAGCCAAAGGTAAAGCTCTCGATTTACTTGTCAAGAAGGCCATAACAAGAGGAATGCTTCAATGGCAAGTCTCTGCTCAGGCTGCTGCAGGGGAATAGGAACAAGTCTTAAACTTAGATGCATCAATTTGAAACTTTTTCTGTAGTTTACTTAGAAAAATAGAACATATTTTTCATCATGTAACATTTTCCCACATAAATGAGGCACGGAATGTGGAAAAATGGGGAAAGAAATAGCACATTTGGGAAATAAATCTGAAAAACAGATTGAGCCCAGTTTAATTTCTTGCCTAATTTTTTTGAGGTAATAAATACAAAGAAATGTTTTTTGAAAATCTCATTTTATCTCAGTTTGAACTTTTAAAAACCCGGCTTGGAATTAGCCAGAACAAATAATTCTGTACCATCTGTCAAACGTACAAGATTGTAAAGTTTGGTGTTTGTAGGTGCTACTTTAAGGACTGATCTTTATGTATCTATGGGAGTTATTTAAACTAATTAATAATACATTATAAACTCAGAATGTGTTATTTTGTTGTTTCCAGGTGAAAGCTTATATGTCGAGAGCAAACTGACCAAAACATCAAACATGTTTTTTTTTGCCTGTAGTTTTAAATCTGATATTTCAGCACCACGGACAGCTCCCCCATACTTTTTCCCAGCCGGAAATCCCGCCGTCTCACCGTGAACTCTCGGAGGTTCTCGCACTTGTGGGAGTCCTCTCCGGGCGGCTGTCCGCGCACACAGAGCCGTGTGTGGAGCCACATGAGCAGGTACCACACCGACTTTGGGCTGGGCACGATGTTGAAGGGAGGAGGCAGCGTCCCGCCTTCGTCAAAGTAGCTCATCCACAGCTTTGTACGCGCAAACTTCCACTCGATGTCGGCGTGGTCCTGATGACAACAAGAGAAATGACTTCAACTACTTCAACTATCCAGTCATACGCAAAGAAGCAATGACCAATCCAAAAGCCAAACCAGTCTTTATTCTTTATGATTAACTTTTAGTTTTTAATAGTGAAATTGCCTTTTTTTGCATTGTTTTCTATGATTTTATTTGAAACATTACTACAGAACTTGACTCTGCTCCGTCTGATGGCCATTTCACCTGTATTTGGGCTAATATTTTTAAGCTTATAGCGATCTCCTTTCAAATAATTACAGAATTTAAAAAACTTTGGGTTAGTCCTTGTTTAGAATTAGTATAGCAAAAGTATAGTTCTATTTTAGAGCTGGTTTAGCCCTAATTTGGACCTAGAATAATGTTGTTTTACCTGGTTTGTGATACTCAGAATGTTCTAAATATTGTGTTAATTGGCTTGATTCAAACCACTGTGTTTTAGTATAATTATGTCCCATCTATTTGTTCTCAGAGCAATTCAAATATAAGACTGATGCCATAGAAGTTCAAAACTAAATATATTACATCTGTCTTTTGAATGTCCTCAAAATGGCACATATAACAGGAAAATCAAAACCCCATTTGAGTCCTGATGTAGACTACATTTGGTCAAGTCCTAGTCCCGGTTTGGGTCCGGTTCAGTCCCACATTGGCTAAGTGCGAGCGGCGTCTTACAGCGATGAGTTGGTAGGAGTTGTTCATCATGGCGATCAGCATGTTGAGCAGCACCACGAGCGAGATGATGTTGTACGTGCCGAACATGGTTGCGCCCACGAACTCGGTGAACTCGTGTCTCGCCCGGACGTTCGTCACGTAGAGGTTCAAGAGGCCGAAGATGGACCAGAACAGGGACTGAAGGGTCTCAAACAACCTGTGACACAGAAAGACCAGGCGTTTACGTTAAGGCTGCTTGATTATGTAAAAAAATAAATAATTGAGCATAAATGAAACCAGAGTTGGGCAAAATATTGAAATTTAAATGCAAATGTTATTAAAATATTCAACTGTAGCATATTTTAATACCATCAAGTATATCATTTCTAGTTAAAAATGCTACAAAAAAGCTGATTCAATTTAAGTTGTGCACTTAATTTTACAGTAATTTCGCATTTGTCTGATAATTACACCTCAACAATCACATTTTTCAACGCATTTCTGTTGGATTGACATGATATCATGATACTCCCAAAAATGAAAAGAGATATTTAGATATTTATCCCTAATTGATGTATAAGTTTGTGATGCTTGATTATGAAAAAAACAACAACAATGTAATATGTAATTATGCATTAATGAAACCAGAGTTGGGCAAAATATTTAAATTTAGATAATATTGCCAATGTTATTAAAATATTATTTATATTATTTATAGTTAAAAATGCTACAAAAGAGCACATTTAATTAAATGTGTTTTTTTAAGTTATGCACTTTTGTGATTCATTTTACAGTAATTTCAGATTAATTACACCTCAATTAATATTTTTTTTTTAAACACATTCTATTGGATTGACATAATATTTTCATACTCCCAAAAATAAAAAGAGATACTTAAGATACTTATCCCTAATTCAAACTATGACAACATTTGACATCACAATTCTCCAAACCCTGGCTTTACATTGACATAAAAGTGTGATAATGACCAGTTCTGTGTCTGGATTTAATGCTTTCATCAAATATAATCTTTAAATATCCCGTGCTTTGCCTAAATCCACTGGAAAGGCTTTAGGTTTTGAATCTGAGGGTGAAATGTGTCTGTTCTGACGGCCTGAAATCCCCGTCTTTGTGTGTCGCTCTCGTCTGTCGCTCTCGTCTGTCGCTTTCGTCTGTCGCTTTCGTCTGTCGTTCTCGTCTGTCGCTCTGATGTTCCTGTGCCAGCCTCGGTCACAGCTCTCGTTATTCAATGAGTTTGATAAAGGAACAATGGGCCACCGCCGCTGCAGCGCCACCGCAAACGAGAGAAAGGGAGCGCGAGAGAGTGAGGGAGAGATGTAGAGGATAAAGAGAGAGGGGCGGGGAGAGAGAGCGGGGAAACGAGGAGAGAGAGAGGGGGAATAAGGGGAGCAAAGAGAGAGAGAGGGAGAGGGGGGGAAACGGTGAATAAGGGGAGAGAGAGAGAGATGTAGAGGATAAAGAGAGAGGGGGGAGAGAAAGGGCGGGGAAACGAGGAGAGGGTGAATAAGGGGAGAGAGAGAGAGAGAGAGAGGGGGGGACAGGGTGAATAAGGGGAGAGAGAGAGAGATGTAGAGGATAAAGAGAGAGGGGGGAGAGAAAGGGCGAGGAAACGAGGAGAGGGTGAATAAGGGGCGAGAGAGAGAGAGATGTAGAGGATAAAGAGAGAGGGGGGAGAGAGAGAACAGGGAAACGAGGAGAGAGAGGGTGAATAAGGGGAGAGAGAGAGAATTGAGAGAGCAGAAAGAGAGGGAGGGAGGAATAGAAGAGCGGGGGGGTGTAGGGAGGAGAGAGATAAGAGACATTAGGGAGAGAAAGTAAAAGAAAGACAAGAGACAGAAGAGAGATGGGGGCATGAGAGAAAGAGAGTGGGAGCGAGATGTAAAGAATAAAGAGGGAGGGGGGAGAGAGAGAGAGGGATGAGAGAGCGAAAAGAGAGGGAGGGAGAAACACAGAGGAGCAGGGGATATGAAGAGAGTGATAGAGAGGGTTGGGAGAGAACGTGAAAGAAAGATGAGAGACAGAGGAGAGAGAGAGAGACGATAGGAGGTGATAAGGTGAGAGAGAGGAGGGGAGAGAACAAGAGTTGATGGGTAAAGAGAGAGAGAGAAGAGGAGCGGAGTTCTGCTGTCACGGTAACGACAGCAAGCATGCTAACATCTTACTTCCTGGTTCTCGGACGATAAAAGGCACACAGCTGTCTCATTTTGATCCTAAGAGCTGCTTTACAACATGGACAAATTGGGTACCGACCATTTAAGTCAGAAAAATCTCCTTAAAGAGTCATATTTATATATTTTGGCAAAGCAGATTATGATGCGTGTTCATTCATTCACAAAAACAAGTAAAAGTGATTTTCTTTTTAACTTGACCTATCGCTAACTCGTCTGCTGAAATATAAACCTCAGATATTTGTCTTATTAGTTTGACTTTGACAAGCAAAACAAAACGCTCTATATTTTCTACTAAAAGAGCTTTAAGTTATATATACATAAGTCAAGTTATGAAATATCTCCGTCCTCAGCTTCCTCTCACAGTTTAGCCCAAATCAGCTGATCATATTTTGGACAAACACATGATAATTATTCTTGTCATTTGAATAAGTTCTCCTTTAATGTTTCCCACTTCAGGGGAATGTCAGGTGTTGATTTATACGGAGTTAAAAAAAACAAAAGTGTAGATATATTCTTGGATTGCCATTTTATGTTCATTGCTTTCCATTGTTTCCATCATTTATTAAATATTCAGGTCAGTTTGAAGCATGATCTTGTGTTATACTTTGTTAAATTTGAGCTTGTCCCACATTTCCAGCTCGTATCTAAGGCAACGGTCGCTCTGCAGGTCACATCTGATATTTTCCCCTCAAATATGACCAAGATGTGATTTTTTTCCATAACATTGTGAACAGCCCGAATCAGATTATTATTATTATTTTTTTTCAAATGCGACTATTTTCACATGTGGTTCAAAATGTGATTCCGATCGTTTGCAGAGCGACCGCAGTCGGAGCCAGATCACATTTATCTGGACTTCTGCTCCCGAATTAAACAGGCGCCATTTTTATTCTTATTTTTAAAGCCAGGAATGATACAGATAAACCTTTCAAATGCCTGCCAGAGAAACAAGAGCAAAGCCACAAAGTGTTTTTCACTGAAATGGTGTGACAAAGACAAATTATTTGCCTCTTGAAGACAAAAGATAAAGACGACAATCGACTGACTAAACAGTGCTTCCTCTTTTCAGTCTCATAATGCGACAACAGCACAATTCCTTTGGTTTCTTCTCCTGTTCGCACATGAAAACCGATTTGAGTCACATTTTAATCGCAATGTGAACCGCCTCAGGGACAAAGAACATGTGATTTCTTGAGAAGGAGCGGCGCATATTCGAGTTAAAAACTATAATCTCTTGCATCTCGGGTGTAAAGTTCTCCACATATCGACTAAACTATCATTTTAAGCGACTTTCGGCAAGGAGAAGACCGTTTTTCCGTTGTGTCAATAGCAGTATCCATTGTGATATTGAAATCCCCGCTTATGATCAAAAATCATCCTTCAACCCTCCTCCAGCTCCGGACAGAACCCGGGCTGGTGAAGGGGCCCTGGGCTAGTGAAGGGGCCCTGGGCTAGTGAAGGGGCCCCCGGGCTGGTGAAGGGGCCCCGGGCTAGTGAAGGGGCCCTGGGCTAGTGAAGGGTCCCTGGATTTTGCTCGAAATGTTTCACAGTACGGCATTAAACGTCTGTCTTTCCTTAATAATAACAACGTGTTTAGCGCAGCAGAGGAATGATCGGGACGGAGTGTGAAGAGAGTGCGAACGGAGGTGAAAGGACCAAAGCATTTGTGTACGAGACTTTACACATTTGTCTCTAGTGTGGGAGAGAGAGAGAGAGAGAGAGAGAGAAAATGGAAGGAGGAAAGGAAATAAGAGAGGGAGGAATATAAAGAGGGAGCTGGAAAGTAAGAGAAGTAACAGAGAAGGAAGAGGAAAGGAAAGAAAGACGGTGAGAGAGACAAGAGGGAGAACAAGGGGGAGGGAGAGACGAAAAAGAAAGAGGAGAGAAAGGAAACAAAGAGTGGGAGAACGATTGGGTGAGAGAGGGAAGGAAAGTAAAGGAAGAAAAAAGAGGGAGTGAGAGGAAGTGGTGACAGAGAGAGAGGAGAGAAAGAGAGGGAATTAAGAGAAAAGGGGAAGAGAGGGTGAGGAAATAAGAGAGAGGAAGGAATATAAAGAGAGGAGCGAGGGAGAATGAGCGAGAGAGAGAAAGAGAGAGAGAGGAAAGAGGAAAGGAGAGAAAAACAATGAGAAAGACAAGAGGCAGAGCAAGGGGGAGAGAGTAGAATGAGCGAAAGAGAGGAGAGGGAGTTAAGAAAACAAAAAGGAAAGCAGACACAGAAAAAAGAGGGAGTGAGAGGAAGGGGTGAGAGAGAGAGAGAAGGAGAGAAAGAGAGAGAGAAGGAGAGAAAGAGGTGTGAATGAGCTGCCACATTAGAAAAGTGCTAAGAGACTATGAAGTGCAGAGGAACGAGAGAGGAGCCAGCGACAAGGAAACGGAACACGAGAAATCGAGAGAACGGCAAGATGCTGTTGTTGTTGTTGCTGTTGTTGGAGAATTAAGAAATTAGCAAAATGCGGGGCACAAAATCTACGTTCAAACAAAGGGCACGTCGAGGTTAGCACTCCGGCCTCACAGCGAGACGGTCGAGATTCCTCCAGCTCGTGATCGCCGACCATGAGCGGAAGATCGGGAGTTCGGTTTTCCCGATCCAACGTCTCCGTAATTTGCAGACAAAACGACTTGAAAGAAAGAAAAACTGGCACAAAATTCAATGTTCTCTCTCTTAATTAAAGTGGATTTTTCGAACGTGTGCCAAAAATTACGCCAATTATAGTTAAGATGTCGAAAGGCAACAAAACAAACCAAAAAACAACAACAAGGCAGATAAACAGGAGTTGATTTTCAATGAGTTTCTTTACGGATTCGTTCCAAATTAACGCCTTAAACAAAGCACAAATTTGGATTATAATATTCTAAACTTGACTGAACCAGACCAGAACTGACCCAAGAATGTAATGGGACCAAACAAGTTCCACATCGAGACTAAACTGGGCGATAAACGAGACCAAACGAGGACAAACGTGTGATAAAACAACTCAATAAAAGAGTCTTAAACTCTTAGAGCCGCGTTGGCCCAGTCGTCTGACCCGACTCGAACACAAACTGAAAAATGCATGAATGAATGAATAAATAAATAAATAAATGATATGAACTTCACGGGAGATTTGTCGCTCTGATCGTTTTCCTTCTCAAAGTTTCTCTCCAATTTATGGAGCAAAGACGATAAAGCGCGATCAAAACCGACACGTCCTTTTCTGAGTGTCAATAAAACAGAAGCTGCAACACCGAGACACTTGAAGATGCACCGCGTAACTTTACTTTAGAAGAAAGAAATGGAGAGGGAAGATGACGAGAAAGACAAGAGGGAGAGCAAAGGGGAGAGAGTAGAATGAGCGAGAAAGAAGAGAGGGAGTGAGAAAAAGAAAGAGGAGAGAGAGGAAAGAAAGAGAGTGGGAGAAAGGTTGGGTGAGAGAGGGAAGGAAAGCAGAGGAAGAAAAAAGAGGGAGTGAGAGGAAGGGGTGACAGAGAGAGAGAAGGAATTAAGAGAGATAAAGGGAAGAGAGGGTGATGAAAGAGGAAAGTAAACAAGAGAGAGGAAGAAATATAAAGAGAGGGAAAGTAAGAGCGAGAAAGAGAGAGAGAGAGGGAGAAAGGGTTAGAAGAAAGTAATAGAGAGGGAAGAGGAAAGGAGAGAAAGACGGTGAGAAAGACAAGAGCAAGGGGGGAGAGAGTAGACTGAGCGAAAGAGAAGAGAGGGAGTGAGAAAAATAAAAAGGAAAACAGAGGAAGAAAAAAGAGGGAGTGACAACGGTTCATCTTTTCACAGATCTGATCTATAACATGATGACTAGACCTGCTTGTTTTGTTATTGTTCATTAATTTGACCTTAGCATTAGCATAAAACATCAAAAAGAAAGTCAAAATTTAAAAAAAGGTGTTTGCAAAGGAGAATCCATTATCATTATTAGGCCCGAGCGCCACAAGCTGGCGAGAGGCCTATTAATCTCGTAAGGCCGTGCGAAGCACGGCTGCGAAAGTGCGCACGTAGTGCGCACGAAATCGAGCGCGAAGCGCTCGCCCACTTCCAAACACTCACTAACGCACTCCTTCACTCATGCACGCCCCGTGCATACTAATTAGTAGTAGGAAAATGGAACATTACCGTTGTAAACGGGCGAAGCCCGTGCAAAAGTGCGCACTAAACGAGCACTTTACATTGAGATGACGACCGCGAAGCGGTCGTCATCCCCATATAAAGCACTCATTTGCGCTAAGTAGCTCACGAATACGTTCCCCATCTCTTGCATGTTCCGTTCATATAAGCATGTAATGCAAAAATTGAACATTATTACTGTATAGAGGGCCAAAAACACAAAGTGGGCGGAGCCCACTCAAAATTAACGAAAGTACCCGTCAGTGACCAGGGACCCACACCATGAGGTAGGAAAGCGCGAGCGCTTTCCGAAAATGTATAGTTTATGATATTTGAAAAATGGGAAACATTGTTTTCGCATCGGAATATTCTTCTTCTTCTTCTTCTTCTTCTTCTTCTTCTTCTTCTTCTTCTCGGGACCAACCCCCCTATTTTTCACCCAGTGAACATTGACGAAAAGTCACAAAAATGTTCACACCTCTAAAAATCGTGCCTCTCTACATTCTGGCTATTTCCCTTTTCTAAAATAAAAAAAATTGGCGCGTCAGCGCCCCCAAATGTACCAAAAATGCATTGAGAGATGGGAAATGACCCCAAAAAAATCTGATCGTAGAATCATGAAATTTGGCGCAGAGGTAGATGGTGACAAGAGAAGTAAAAAATATTATTACGGCAACGCCGTCCGCCCAACCAAATGTCGGCCATATTGCTTCAAAAATGGCTAAACATGACTTCGGAGTTTTTCCAAACGTCGTACCTTTACGAACTCCTCCCAGGGCGTTGGCCCTAAAAAGCTGAAATTTGGTGAAAATGCTACTGAGGAGTGGGACATCAAAAGTTATCCAAATTACATTGATACCTCTCACGGTCTCTGTGCGGCAAGCCGCAAACTGTAGCTAGAATTTCAGAATCAGTTGTTAAACTCTTTGCCCTAAACCTACTTGAAGTGAAATAAATTCATTTGGCGCCACAGCGCCCCCTACAGATTTTATATGGAGGTTAAATGTTTAGTTTTGCGAAATTATATGAAATTTGACTCACAACTAAATTTTAGCATCCCCATCAAAAAAGTCAATGAGACCCATGTCATAATTGTTATGGCGTTGCCATAACGATGACCGAAACCTTCCATGTTATTCCAATGGGGAAATCGCCAGAACATGTTTACACTTTAGACTTTCACAAACTCCTCCCAGGGCGTCAGCCCTATTAACCTGAAATTTGGTGAGACTCATCTTCAGGTGTGGACCATCAAAAGTTATCCACATTTTCATTCAAAGAGTCACGGTGTCTGTGCGGCAAAGCCGCACATTTTGCCAAGAATTCAAAATAAAATAGCTTTTTGATGGTAAAACAAAGGGGAGAAGATTCAGATTCAGCAGTAGGCGTAATAAAAGGACAATTGGGGCGCGTTAGCGCCCCCTCCTCTTGCGGCGTGGCGGCGGTGTGGCGGCGGCGTGGCGAGGGCCGATCATTGCCGCTTGCGGCTATATTTATTATTATTGTTATTATTATTATTATAGTGCAATGCAAATACTATTCTATCTCCTGATGAGCAGCTCCCCACAACAATACTCTTATTCATATGTTAATTATCTTTGTTTATTACTCATTTATCAAAGTGAAAGTCCCAGTTGCTCTTGGTCGTGTTCGTAAACTTTTAAACCATCGGGAGCTAAAACTTTTGACCTACGGCAGAACTCACCATCGACTGCCTTGATACTTAGCTCCGAATTCCCCAGTTTTGTAATGTCAGACGTAGAAATATGGAGATTTTTACGCTAATATATGGCTAAATATGGGAAAGAGTGTGTGGAGCGTCTGCCAGTGCGGTCCACTCGACTTCCATCTGGCGGATCACAAAGCACGGACAAAATGTATGATTCACGTCAGCAAAACTGTTCAATTGAATGAATAAAAATGAAAGTTTTGTGATTTCTGTCACGTCTTTGTGATTTTAATGCATGTTTTTCCCTGTTGTGTGAATCACTTTGTATTGCCCTTTTTACGAATTGCGCTCTACAAGTAAAATTGCCTAATACATGCGTTCGCACATCCGAGATCTTGTACACTGGCGACCCGAGTCCGCCATTTTGAAAGGGGCACAACCGCACGTCTGCTACATACGATATCCAGGAAATATGAGGCCAAAATGCCAAAAACCTGCGCTCTGTTGTCAAACCAAGAAACTATCGCTTTGTCGTGTACCTTAGTTTGCCGTTATCGTCTAAAGAATCAAAGTATTCGTAGCTCATTATGCCGTAGAAAAGGATGCAGTCGTGCTGGTTGCTAGTATATCGCGTGCCCCTTTCAAAATAGCCGCTATGGGGAAGTCCCGGATGTATGACGTCACCGCGAACGCATGTATTACAACCACGCGCTTACATTAGCATTAGCATGTCGGGGGCAAGCATGCTTTATTTCTTTCCCCATGGCAAGCTCACCTCAGAGATATAAAGTAACGTATTTTTTCAAGGTTTCCAAAGACGCTCAAGAGCAAGTTCAAAGGTCAATAACAACACAAAGGTGCATAACGCGTGGAAAAGACCCACATGGAGCAGGTTTGGTTTGCCCTCGTCTCTCGGCAACAGTGCGCACACGCAGACCGCGGACGGGAAGCTGTCTCGGAGCAGCAGGGTTTGGTTTTACCGCCCTCCGGCTCCTGGAGATGACGCAGGGAGCGCTTGAGCTAAGTACACTCAGGGGGGGCTCAAAGGTGTCTTAGGGCCCGGGGCAAAAACTCACATGGGGCCCTCCAACCAGATCACACGACTACGCTGACAGAATCTGACACACAAACAAGGGAATAACTTCGAACACTCAGATGCGATGCTATGTTGTACACGAAGGTATGAGTGTGTATCATCTGACAGCCCCAGAGCATAAATACACACATAATACTACCACTGTGTTCAGTCTGTGTCTTTTATACTGTATTGAAAGGGCTTGAAAGTCAAAGCATAGGACTTGGGAGTGGTCTGGGGTTCTGGGCCACAGACTTGGGACCGGACTTGGACTTGAGGCCAATCCATAAGCAACAAAATATAATAAAACGTGTGTTAAAAGCAACAATGAAAAAAAAAACACACACAAAACGATTAAATGCTTGTCTAAACGTGAAGTTGTTATTAAATCTTAAGGAAGTTCAAGCTGACTTAGTGTTAAAATAGCACAAGTAAAAGAATGGATTTAGTCTGGCCAAGAAACTGATCCAATGTGTAGTTTTCTCTGCTCTCTTGGGCCCCCTAGTGGTCTGGAGCTCCATAGAATTTGCCTGTTTTGCCTCTTGACACACACACACACACACACACACACACACAAACAAACAATCAATAAAAACAGCTTGTTTCTCCGGAGCAGCTGATACAACCTGTTTTATGAAGGTAATAAAATTAAGTGAACCAACTTTTAATGTTTGCCTTGCACAAAACTATCAACGGACTAAACCGGGACGGCGCTGACCGTGCAACTCACTCCCTCCACCGCCGGTCATTACGTCGTCCGCAATTACAAACTAATCGATTTTTCCCGCCTCGTCCCGAGCAGTTCCCTGATGCCGTCGCTCTCCCTCTCCCCGCGTCATCGTTCCTTCTCTGATACGAGCGATGCAGCGTCGATAGCGCCATTATCTGAAACCAACGCGGGCGGCGGCGCTTCTTCCCTCGGCAAGCTAAGGCCTCTACAGCGCGGAGCATTTAAAGCGCCCCCTACAGGTCGGACGACTCATTGGAATAAAATGCAGTTAAGATAAATATATTTCAAATTTGCTAAAAAAGTATAAAAATGTTATCACAGAATAGCTCACTTTTTAGGTTTATAATTTCACTTCCTGTTTGTGATTGATGACATCACACTAGGAAATTACCCAGCAAACACTGGGCAAAAACTCATCGAATGTCACAATTATTTCCATTTGACAAATAGAAATATATGAGAGCGACTTTATTTTGTTAAATTAATGTTCAAAGAGTCAAATTTTTTTATTTATGAGTGTAAATTCGGCATAAACTTTGACTGGAATGAGTGTCCCTGGTGTGATGTCACTTCCTGTTATTTTCTACAGATTTTTCAATGTTTTCTCCACAAATACCTGCTCGATTGGTGTAAAACTATACTCTATATGTACAACAGGTACAAATACACCAAATAAAGTCAAAATTAAACAAGTCATACGTCACTTTAAGAACGCAGCCTTCCGCAGTGTCGTGAGTTCGAATCCCGACTCCCGACAGTTTGCTGCATATGTTCGGCTGGATTGAGTGTTTTCGTGTCATCGCGATGTGCCCTGGCTCCGAGCCCCCCCGGCCCCCCTGCGCCCCCCCCGGCCGGCGCCGTACCGCGTTTACACAAAGGAGGAACTCATGAAACTGCGGAGAACAGTCGTCTTACCCGGAGATCGTCACGTTATCCCGGCGGACATCCTAAGATTTTTATAAGAGATCTTCTACTGGAGTGTTTTTCAAACTTCCTATAAGTTATTTGTTCTTTTCTTCTGTATCTATCTCTGTATCTACCTGCGTTGCATCAATGGAATTTCCCCATGTGGGACAATAAAGGATTATCTTATCTTATCTTATCATATCCTCCCCTCTCTCTCATTCCCCCATTTCACTCTGTCCTTTCCTGTCTAATAAAGCATTCGGGCCAAACTAAATATTTTTTAAAAAGAAAGAAAAGAAAAGAACGCCAGGCAAATTCACAGACATTTAACGGCTGCCAATTTGGACGAGGCAGTGAAAGAATGGTGTCATCAGCCAACTACTAAACATCTTTTATACTTGACATTTAGTCCTATTATTTTGTCATTAACACCATTCTGAGGCCTCCGATGTGAAAACCGGCTCATTTAGTCCGTCCTCTAAAACATAACGCACCCTACGAGCACGAGCGTTTCAAAATAGCCTACTCAAGTAAAGAAAGTAAAAGATTAGCCATCCGAATAAGAAGCAGTACATGTACATGAAATAAGTGCGTGTTACTTTGTCGCGTAAGAAGTCGCCGATCGTTTGTTGTTTGTTGTGTGTGTAAAATTGAAAAAAAAGTGCTCACGTGGAGAAGGCGTTGTTCTGCCTCTCGCAGCGAATGCCTTTGCAGTTGTTGGGTTCCTCGGCCGCCGTCGTCTCGTAGTAAAAGTACAACTGGTTCAGGCCGTTGGCAAAAGCCAGCAGCACCTGGACAGAACAAGTGGCACTTTATTTCTCTGGCAACATTTGAAACCACCACAGTTTATTAGAGTATTAAACAAGTCACAGCGAACCTTCATACTTTATATAATGACATTGTAAACACTTTGTCATCTGGACACTAAAGCACACATTTTTATATTTGCGCTACAGCTTCACTTGAACTTATCAAACTTAAAGTGACGTATGACAGGTTTTGACAATGACTAATTTTGGCTTTAATTGGTGTATTTGTACCTGTTGTACGTATAAATTATAGTTTTACACCAATCGAGTTGGTATTTGTGGAGAAAAAGTTGAAAAAGCTGTATAAAATGACAGGAAGTGACATCACACCTCATTCCAGTCAAATGACAACTT